>NW_027310268.1:0-10000 GCF_047496795.1 Chiloscyllium punctatum
GTGACTGCTCAACCCGACTCTGAGGCTTCTAACCCGGGTAGCTCGGCCGGGTTTGATCCGGCGGTTCTGCCGACGGTCTCGTCTTCGAGGCCGGTGCCTCCCCGTGTACAGGCCGATTTTCGTGCATTTCCAACGGTGGGAAGTGGTCCAAAAGGGAATGGGGGTGGACGTGTCTGCTCATACCGACTTTGAGACTTGTAAGCCGGGTAGCTCAGCCGGGTTTGTTCCGGCGGTTCTGCCGACGGTCTCGTCATCGAGGGGGGAGCCTCCCCGTGTCCAGGCCGATTTTCATGCATTTCCAACCGTGGGAAGTGGTCCAAAAGGGAATGGGGTGAATGTGACTGCTCATACCGACTTTGAGACTTTTAAGCCGGGTAGCTCAGCCGGGTTTGACCCGGCGGTTCTGCCGACGGTCTCGCCTTCGAGGGGGGAGCGTCCCCCGTGTTCAGGCCGAATTTTGTGCATTTCGAACCGTGGGAAGTTGCCCAAAAGTCGATGGGAGTGAATGTGACTGCTCAACCCGACTTTGAGACTTGTAAGCCGGGTAGCTCAGCCGGGTTTGACCCGGCGGTTCTGCCGACGGTCTCGTCTTCGAGGCGGGTGCCTCCCCCGTGTACAGGCCGATTTTCATGCATTTCGTACCGTGGGAAGCGGTCCAAAAGGGGATGGGAGTGAACGTGACTGCTCATACCGACTTTGGCGCTTCCGAGCCGGGTAGCTCAGCCGGGTTTGACCCGGCGGGTCTGCCGACGGTCTCGCCTTCGAGGGGGAGCGTCCCCCGTGTTCAGGCCGAATCTTGTGCATTTCGAACCGTGGGAAGTTGCCCAAAAGTCGATGGGAGTGAATGTGACTGCTCAACCCGACTTGAGACTTGTAAGCCGGTAGCTCAGCCGGGTTTGACCCGGCGGTTCTGCCGACGGTCTCGTCTTCGAGGCCGGTGCCTCCCCCGTGTACAGGCCGATTTTCGTGCATTTCCAACGGTGGGAAGTGGTCCAAAAGGGAATGGGGGTGGACGTGTCTGCTCATACCGACTTTGAGACTTGTAAGCCGGGTAGCTCAGCCGGGTTTGTTCGGCGGTTCTGCCGACGGTCTCGTCATCGAGGGGGGAGCCTCCCCGTGTCCAGGCCGATTTTCATGCATTTCCAACCGTGGGAAGTGGTCCAAAAGGGAATGGGGGTGAATGTGACTGCTCATACCGACTTTGAGACTTTTAAGCCGGGTAGCTCGGCCGGGTTTGACCCGGCGGTTCTGCCGACGGTCTCGTCTTCGAGGCGGGTGCCTCCCCCGTGTACAGGCCGATTTTCGTGCATTTCGAACCGTGGGAAGTGGTCTAAAAGTCGATGGGAGTGAACGTGACTGCTCAACCCGACTTTGAGACTTGTAAGCCGGTAGCTCAGCCAGGTTTGACCCGGCGGTTCTGCGACGGTCTCGCCTTCGAGGGCGGACCCTCCCCCGTGTACAGGCCGGTTTCGTGCATTTCGAACCGTGGGAAGTGATCCAAAAGGGAATGGGGGTGAACGTGACTGCCCAACCCGGCTTTGAGACTTGTAAGCCGGGTAGCTCAGCCGGGTTGGACCCGGCGGTTCTGCCGACGGTCTCGACTTCGAGGCGGGTGCCTCCCCCGTGTACAGGCCGATTTTCATGCATTTGCAACGGTGGGAAGTTGCCCAAAAGTCGATGGGAGTGAATGTGACTGCTCAACCCGACTTCGAGACTTGTAAGCCGGGTAGCTCAGCCGGGTTTGACCCGGCGGTTCTGCCGACGGTCTCGCCTTCGAGGGGGGAGCCTCCCCCGTGTACAGGCCGATTTTCGTGCATTTCCAACGGTGGGAACAGGTTCAAAAGGGGATGGGAGTGATTGTGACTGCTCAACCCGACTCTAGGGCTTCTAACCCGGGTAGCCCGGCCGGGTTTGACCCGGCGGTTCTGCCGACGGTCTCGTCTTCGAGGCGGGTGCCTCCCCCGTATACAGGCCGATTTTCATGCATTTCGAACCGTGGGAAGTGGTCCAAAAGGGAATGGGGGTGGACGTGTCTGCTCATACCGACTTTGAGACTTGTAAGCCGGGTAGCTCAGCCGGGTTTGATCCGGCGGTTCTGCCGACGGTCTCGCCTTCGAGGGGGAGCCTCCCCCGTGTTCAGTCCGATTTCCATGCATTTCCAACCGTGGGAAGTTGCCCAAAAGGGGATGGGAGTGAATGTGACTGCTCAACCCGACTTTGGCGCTTCGAGCCGGGTAGCTCAGCCGGGTTTGACCCGGCGGTTCTGCCGACGGTCTCGTCTTCGAGGCGGGTGCCTCCCCCGTATACAGGCCGATTTTCATGCATTTCGAACCGTGGGAAGTGGTCCAAAAGGGAATGGGGGTGGACGTGTCTGCTCATACCGACTTTGAGACTTGTAAGCCGGGTAGCTCAGCCGGGTTTGATCCGGCGGTTCTGCCGACGGTCTCGCCTTCGAGGGGGGAGCCTCCCCCGTGTTCAGTCCGATTTCCATGCATTTCCAACCGTGGGAAGTTGCCCAAAAGGGGATGGGAGTGAATGTGACTGCTCAACCCGACTTTGGCGCTTCCGAGCCGGGTAGCTCAGCCGGGTTTGACCCGGCGGTTCTGCCGACGGTCTCGTCTTCGAGGCGGGTGCCTCCCCCGTGTACAGGCCGATTTTCATGCATTTGGAACCGTGGGAAGTGGTCCAAAAGGGAATGGGGGTGGACGTGACTGCTCATACCGACTTTGAGACTTGTAAGCCGGGTAGCTCAGCCGGGTTTGACCCGGCGGTTCTGCCGACGGTCTCGCCTTCGAGGGGGGAGCCTCCCCGTGTTCAGTCGATTTTCGTGCATTTCCCACGGTGGGAAATGGTATCTTTCATTACGGGGACAAGGGTCTGAAGCGGTGAAGTCAGTAACCGGCATAGTTAAGGAAAGGGTTCGAATTTTCTCAACAGTACGAAAAAAGTGAGCAGGGAAGCTAGAGAAGGTGTCAGTGAGTCCAAACGAGTGAACCGCAAAACTTAGGGAAATGCCCGAAAGCGTTTTAAAGGGTGAAATCGGGAACGAGGAAATGATCGGAAAGTGCCTGAAAGTGCTAAATGAGTAAACAGAAAAACGAAGAAAAATGTTTGAAAAGAAGAAGTGAGTAACCAGGAAAACTTAGAAAAATGTTCAAAACGAAGAAATCAGTAACCAGGAAAACTTAGAAAAATGATCAAAAAGAAGAAATGAGTAACCAGGAAAACTTAGAAAAATGTTTAAAAAGAAGAAATCAGTAACCAGGAAAACTTAGGAAAATGTTTAAAAAGAAGAAATCAGTAACCAGAAAAACTGCGAAAAATGTTTAAAAAGAAGAAATGAGTAACCAGAAAAACTTAGAAAAATGTTTAAAAAGAAGAAATCAGTAACCAGGAAAACTTAGAAAAATGTTTAAAAAGAAGAAATCAGTAACCAGGAAAACTTAGAAAAATGTTATAAAAGAAGAAGTGAGTAACCAGAAAAACTTAGAAAAATGTTTAAAAAGAAGAAATCAGTAACCAGAAAAACTGCGAAAATGTTTAAAAAGAAGAAATCAGTAACCAGACAAACTGCGAAAAATGTTTAAAAAGAAGAAATCAGTAACCAGGAAAACTTAGAAAAATGTTTAAAAAGAAGAAGTGAGTAACCAGAAAAACTTAGAAAAATGTTTAAAAAGAAGAAATCAGTAACCAGAAAAACTTAGAAAAATGTTTAAAAGAAGAAATCAGTAACCAGAAAAACTGCGAAAAATGTTTAAAAAGAAGAAATCAGTAACCAGAAAAACTTAGAAAAATGTTTAAAAAGAAGAAGTGAGTAACCAGAAAAACTTAGAAAAATGTTTAAAAAGAAGAAATCAGTAACCAGAAAAACGGCGAAAAATGTTTAAAAGAAGAAATCAGTAACCAGACAAACTGCGAAAAATGTTTAAAAAGAAGAAATCAGTAACCAGAAAAACTTAGAAAAATGTTTAAAAGAAGAAATCAGTAACCAGAAAAACTTAGAAAAATGTTTCAAAAGAAGAAGTGAGTAACCAGAAAAACTTAGAAAAATGTTTAAAAAGAAGAAGTGAGTAACCAGAAAAACTTAGAAAAATGTTTAAAAAGAAGAAATCAGTAACCAGAAAAACTTAGAAAAATGTTTAAAAGAAGAAATCAGTAACCAGAAAAACTGCGAAAAATGTTTAAAAAGAAGAAATCAGTAACCAGACAAACTGCGAAAAATGTTAAAAAGAAGAAATCAGTAACCAGGAAAACTTAGAAAAATGTTTAAAAAGAAGAAGTCAGTAACCAGAAAAACTTAGAAAAATGTTTAAAAGAAGAAATCAGTAACCAGAAAAACTTAGAAAATGTTTAAAAAGAAGAAATCAGTAACCAGAAAAACTGCGAAAAATGTTTAAAAAGAAGAAATCAGTAACCAGAAAAACTTAGAAAAATGTTTAAAAAGAAGAAGTGAGTAACCAGAAAAACTTAGAAAAATGTTTAAAAAGAAGAAATCAGTAACCAGAAAAACGGCGAAAAATGTTTAAAAAGAAGAAATCAGTAACCAGACAAACTGCGAAAAATGTTTAAAAAGAAGAAATCAGTAACCAGAAAAACTTAGAAAAATGTTTCAAAAGAAGAAGTGAGTAACCAGAAAAACTTAGAAAAATGTTTAAAAAGAAGAAGTGAGTAACCAGAAAAACTTAGAAAAATGTTTAAAAAGAAGAAATCAGTAACCAGAAAAAACTTAGAAAAATGTTTAAAAAGAAGAAATCAGTAACCAGAAAAACTGCGAAAAATGTTTAAAAAGAAGAAATCAGTAACCAGACAAACTGCGAAAAATGTTTAAAAAGAAGAAATCAGTAACCAGGAAAACTTAGAAAAATGTTTAAAAAGAAGAAGTGAGTAACCAGAAAAACTTAGAAAAATGTTTAAAAAGAAGAAATCAGTAACCAGAAAAACTTAGAAAAATGTTTAAAAAGAAGAAATCAGTAACCAGAAAAACTGCGAAAAATGTTTAAAAGAAGAAATCAGTAACCAGAAAAACTTAGAAAAATGTTAAAAAGAAGAAGTGAGTAACCAGAAAAACTTAGAAAAATGTTTAAAAAGAAGAAATCAGTAACCAGAAAAACGGCGAAAAATGTTAAAAAGAAGAAATCAGTAACCAGACAAACTGCGAAAAATGTTTAAAAAGAAGAAATCAGTAACCAGAAAAACTTAGAAAAATGTTTCAAAAGAAGAAGTGAGTAACCAGAAAAACTTAGAAAAATGTTTAAAAAGAAGAAGTGAGTAACCAGAAAAACTTAGAAAAATGTTTAAAAAGAAGAAATCAGTAACCAGAAAAACTTAGAAAAATGTTTAAAAAGAAGAAATCAGTAACCAGAAAAACTTAGAAAAATGTTTAAAAAGAAGAAATCAGTAACCAGAAAAACTGCGAAAATGTTTAAAAAGAAGAAATCAGTAACCAGACAAACTGCGAAAAATGTTTAAAAAGAAGAAATCAGTAACCAGGAAAACTTAGAAAAATGTTTAAAAAGAAGAAGTGAGTAACCAGAAAAACTTAGAAAAATGTTTAAAAAGAAGAAATCAGTAACCAGAAAAACTTAGAAAAATGTTTAAAAAGAAGAAATCAGTAACCAGAAAAACTGCGAAAAATGTTTAAAAAGAGAAATCAGTAACCAGAAAAACTTAGAAAAATGTTTAAAAAGAAGAAGTGAGTAACCAGAAAAACTTAGAAAAATGTTTAAAAAGAAGAAATCAGTAACCAGAAAAACGGCGAAAAATGTTTAAAAAGAAGAAATCAGTAACCAGACAAACTGCGAAAAATGTTTAAAAAGAAGAAATCAGTAACCAGAAAAACTTAGAAAATGTTTAAAAAGAAGAAATCAGTAACCAGAAAAACTTAGAAAAATGTTTCAAAGAAGAAGTGAGTAACCAGAAAAACTTAGAAAAATGTTTAAAAAGAAGAAGTGAGTAACCAGAAAAACTTAGAAAAATGTTTAAAAAGAAGAAATCAGTAACCAGAAAAACTTAGAAAAATGTTTAAAAAGAAGAAATCAGTAACCAGAAAAACTTAGAAAATGTTTAAAAAGAAGAAATCAGTAACCAGGAAAACTTAGAAAAATGTTAAAAAGAAGAAATCAGTAACCAGAAAAACTGCGAAAAATGTTTAAAAAGAAGAAATGAGTAACCAGGAAAACTTAGAAAAATGTTTAAAAAGAAGAAGTGAGTAACCAGAAAAACTTAGAAAAATGTTTAAAAAGAAGAAATCAGTAACCAGACAAACTTAGAAAAATGTTTAAAAAGAAGAAATCATTAACCAGACAAACTGCGAAAAATGTTTAAAAAGAAGAAATCAGTAACCAGAAAAACTTAGAAAAATGTTTAAAAAGAAGAAATCAGTAACCAGAAAAACTTAGAAAAATGTTTAAAAAGAAGAAATCAGTAACCAGGAAAACTTAGAAAAATGTTTAAAAAGAAGAAGTGAGTAACCAGAAAAACTTAGAAAAATGTTTAAAAAGAAGAAATCAGTAACCAGAAAAACGGCGAAAAATGTTTAAAAAGAAGAAATCAGTAACCAGACAAACTGCGAAAAATGTTTAAAAAGAAGAAGTCAGTAACCAGAAAAACTTAGAAAAATGTTTAAAAAGAAGAAATGAGTAACCAGAAAAACTTAGAAAAATGTTTAAAAAGAAGAAATCAGTAACCAGAAAAACTTAGAAAAATGTTTAAAAAGAAGAAGTGAGTAACCAGGAAAACTTAGAAAAATGTTTAAAAAGAAGAAATGAGTAACCAGAAAAACTTAGAAAAATGTTTAAAAGAAGAAATCAGTAACCAGAAAAACTTAGAAAAATGTTTAAAAAGAAGAAATGAGTAACCAGAAAAACTTAGAAAAATGTTTAAAAAGAAGAAATCAGTAACCAGAAAAACGGCGAAAAATGTTTAAAAAGAAGAAATCAGTAACCAGAAAAACGGCGAAAAATGTTTAAAAAGAAGAAATCAGTAACCAGAAAAACTTAGAAAAATGTTTAAAAAGAAGAAGTGAGTAACCAGAAAAACTTAGAAAAATGTTTAAAAAGAAGAAATGAGTAACCAGAAAAACTTAGAAAAATGTTTAAAAAGAAGAAATCAGTAACCAGAAAAACTTAGAAAAATGTTTAAAAAGAAGAAATGAGTAACCAGAAAAACGGCGAAAAATGTTTAAAAAGAAGAAATCAGTAACCAGAAAAACGGCGAAAAATGTTTAAAAAGAAGAAATCAGTAACCAGACAAACTGCGAAAAATGTTTAAAAAGAAGAAATCAGTAACCAGAAAAACTTAGAAAAATGTTTAAAAAGAAGAAATCAGTAACCAGGAAAACTTGGAAAAAAACACTTAGAAAAATTTTCAGCAAAGTGTGAAAAATATTCTAAGTGTCAGCGGAGGAAAATGCTGCAGCATCGGGAAAGATTCGCAAACTTACACCGAACATGTGCTCCGAAGTGCCGGAGGAATTGGGTGAATTGAGCCCGGCAAATGGCCAGCTGTCGTTTTGTGCCTGCAGCCCGAAAACTTTAACTTTGTCTGTCGCGGAAGTCCGGACCGAGAAAAATCCAAACGGTTTTGACCGGACCGAGTTCCAGACCGATGCAGTCAAATTTGGAATTCAGACCCATTCAGTGCCACTTGTAGTTTTTCCGCAGTGAGGTTGGCGGGGTACCCGGAGATATATGGGAACACGATTTTTAGAACAAAATGGCGGCGCGGGACCGTTCTGAAAGGCATCCGAAAAACGGTTCCACGGGCATAGCACTTTAATGACAGGTATGAGTGCATGCCGGAGAGCTCTTGGAAGTCGAATTTTTGACACTTTGTCAATTTTTTGACAGATTTGACAAACTCTTTCTGTCTGTTCTAAGAGTCAGTCAGAGACTTGTGCGGCGGTCTTTTGACACTATTGGAGGGCGGGCAAACCCCACGTTGACTCCGGCCGTCCCTCCACAGGCGCTCGTGTCCAAAATGAAGGCGAGAGACGCGAGTGGCCTGGTTCCCTTGGGTGTTGCCAAGAAGGCTGCGGGCTGACCGTTGCCTGAGCACTCCCTAAAGCCTCTTGTGATGAGAGCAGACCTCGCCTGCCGCACGACCGGCTCTGGGAGTCGTTGGGCCGCTATTTGTGAATAGTCTGGTCCTCCTCTGCCACCCGGACAAGCGCGATGGCTCTGCCGCCCTGCGGTGCTCGTCACCCAGGTTTGGGGAACACGATACTCGTAACAAAAATAAAAGGCGGCTCGGGACCTGCAGGCGAAAGGGGTCCCGTGGTGCTAAGCACGTCGACTTCGGGTCTCGGTGCAAGCCGGAGAGCTCACGGAAGTCTAAAGTTTTCGGCACGTGGTCGAATCTTTTCAAAGGCTTACCCGGCTCTTTCCGTCCATTCTGAGAGTAAGTCAGAGGCCGGTGCGGAGGTCTCTTGACAATCGGAGGGGGTGGTGGCCCTCCGCAGGCGCTCGTGTCGAAAATGAAGGCGAGAGACGCGAGTGGCCTGGTTCCCCTGGGTGTTGCCAGGAAGGCTGCGGGCTGACCCTTGCCTGAGCACTCCCTAAAGCCTCTTGTGATGAGAGCAGACCTCGCGCGCCGCACGACCGGCTCTGGGAGTCGTTGGGCCGCTATCTGTGAATAGTCTGGTCCTCCTCTGCCACCCGGCCAAGTGCGATGGCTCTGCCGCCCTGCGGTGCTCGTCACGCAGGTATGGGGCACACGATGCTCGTAACAGCAAATAAAGGCGGCTCGGGACCTGCAGGCGAAAGGGGTCCCGTGGTGCTTAGCACGTCGACTTCGGGTCTCGGTGCAAGCCGGAGAGCTCACGGAAGTCTAAAGTTTTCGGCACGTGGTCGAATCTTTTGAAAGGCTTACCCGGCTCTTTCCGTCCATTCTGAGAGTCAGTCAGAGGCCGGTGCGGCGGTCTATTGACGACCGGAGGCTCCCATGGGTGTTGCGATGAGGGTGGAGGGCACAGAACCTTGCCTTAGCACTCCCTAATAAAGCCTCTTGTGAAGAGAGCAGACCTCGCGCGCCGCACGACCGGCTCTGGGAGTCGTTGGGCCGCTATCTGTGAATAGTCTGGTCCTCCTCTGCCACCCGGCCAAGTGCGATGGCTCTGCCGCCCTGCGGTGCTCGTCACGCAGGTATGGGGCACACGATGCTCGTAACAGCAAATAAAGGCGGCTCGGGACCTGCAGGCGAAAGGGGTCCCGTGGTGCTTAGCACGTCGACTTCGGGTCTCGGTGCAAGCCGGAGAGCTCACGGAAGTCTAAAGTTTTCGGCACGTGGTCGAATCTTTTGAAAGGCTTACCCGGCTCTTTCCGTCCATTCTGAGAGTCAGTCAGAGGCCGGTGCGGCGGTCTATTGACGACCGGAGGCTCCCATGGGTGTTGCGATGAGGGTGGAGGGCACAGAACCTTGCCTTAGCACTCCCTAATAAAGCCTCTTGTGAAGAGAGCAGACCTCGCGCGCCGCACGACCGGCTCTGGGAGTCGTTGGGCCGCTATCTGTGAATAGTCTGGTCCTCCTCTGCCACCCGGCCAAGTGCGATGGCTCTGCCGCCCTGCGGTGCTCGTCACGCAGGTATGGGGCACACGATGCTCGTAACAGCAAATAAAGGCGGCTCGGGACCTGCAGGCGAAAGGGGTCCCGTGGTGCTTCGCACGTCGACTTCGGGTCTCGGTGCAAGCCGGAGAGCTCACGGAAGTCTAAAGTTTTCGGCACGTGGTCGAATCTTTTGAAAGGCTTACCCGGCTCTTTCCGTCCATTCTGAGAGTCAGTCAGAGGCCGGTGCGGCGGTCTATTGACGACCGGAGGCTCCCATGGGTGTTGCGATGAGGGTGGAGGGCACAGAACCTTGCCTTAGCACTCCCTAATAAAGCCTCTTGTGAAGAGAGCAGACCTCGCGCACCGCACGACCGGCTCTGGGAGTCGTTGGGCCGCTATCTGTGAATAGTCGGGTCCTCCTCTGCCACCCGGCCAAGTGCGATGGCTCTGCCGCCCT
>NW_027310268.1:15000-17500 GCF_047496795.1 Chiloscyllium punctatum
CACAACTCGAGCAAGTGAAAAAAAAAGTAACAAATAAGAAAGGATCGTCGGCTTGGGGGTACGCCCGTTTCCGTTTCAACTTGTCTCGCGAGGGTGGTTTCGGGGCCAGCAGGAGAGCTCGTCGGGGTAGCAGGCCCTGCAGCCGTGGTCACCGCCAAACCCCCACAACTCGAGCAAGTGAAAAAAAAAGTAACAAATAAGAAAGGATCGTCGGCTTGGGGGTACGCCCGTTTCCGTTTCAACTTGTCTCGCGAGGGTGGTTTCGGGGCCAGCAGGAGAGCTCGTCGGGGTAGCAGGCCCTGCAGCCGTGGTCACCGCCAAACCCCCACAACTCGAGCAAGTGAAAAAAAAAAGTAACAAATAAGAAAGGATCGTCGGCTTGGGGGTACGCCCGTTTCCGTTTCAACTTGTCTCGCGAGGGTGGTTTCGGGGCCAGCAGGAGAGCTCGTCGGGGTAGCAGGCCCTGCAGCCGTGGTCACCGCCAAACCCCCACAACTCGAGCAAGTGAAAAAAAAAAGTAACAAATAAGAAAGGATCTCTGTCGGCTTGGGGGTACGCCCGTTTCCGTTTCAACTTGTCTCGCGAGGGTGGTTTCGGGGCCAGCAGGAGAGCTCGTCGGGGTAGCAGGCCCTGCAGCCGTGGTCACCGCCAAATCGCCACAACTCGAGCAAGTGAAAAAAAAAGTAACAAATAAGAAAGGATCGTCGGCTTGGGGGTACGCCCGTTTCCGTTTCAACTTGTCTCGCGAGGGTGGTTTCGGGGCCAGCAGGAGAGCTCGTCGGGGTAGCAGGCCCTGCAGCCGTGGTCACCGCCAAACCCCCCACAACTGTTGGGCGCCTACCTGCGCGGGGCAGGAGGACACTTTCCGATTTCAAATCTCCGTTTGCCGAGTCCACCCCGAACGCACGCGGGCGGGCGGGTTCGCATCACCCTTCGTCACAAGGGGCGAAGCCCGTTCCACCGTCTCGTCAGTAGTGCCGACCGGTCTGTGATCGACGAGGGGAGCCACACCAGGTCCGGCCCTGCTGCTTGGCGGCACCGCGTCGTCGGGAGCTCGCGACAGACGGAGGGTTTCGGTGTACTCTCCAGCCACGGGAAACGAAGCCGGTGATGCAGGCGCCGGTCTTTCGCTCCCAAATCGGCTGGGTTTACATCGTTGCTATCTAGTCACGCTCCCTTCAAACCCGACGGGGTACCTATTCCCCTCACCCGTCTGTGCGTATACAGCCTCTTTGCACTTGCGGGATGGGGGTGGTGGTTTAAAGACTCTCGAGTTGCCGCCCGTCGGTCTCCGAGCTCCGTGCAGTAGTGATCCCCAGCGAACTGCCAGCAGGGCGAACGAGCGATCCCGCTCTCGGTCGGGGCGCCTGGCGTCGATCGGTGGTCGGTGGCTTGCGGGCAAGCTGCGCTGTGAGTGTGGGAACGAGTATGACGAGCCGTTGCCGCGACTCCCAGTCCACCTCGGCGGTGGCTGGGCCGGGCGGGCGTCTGCTCGGGCGAGTGCCGCCCCCGCCTCCTCGCAGGAAGTCCGCTCGCCGACACGCCGCCACGTGCACGCGTCAGTGACGCTGCCGAACCGATGGCCGGTGCCCGTTCCCGCCTCTGCTTTTCCTAGGGCAAAGCTGCTGCACGCCTCGTGATACTAGGCGGGCGACATGGTGGCGGTGATCCTGCCTCCGTCGCTGCGGTGCGTTGGGGCACGCATCGCCTCTTGGGCGCCCTGTCCTCCTCCCCCCAATAGACGTATGTTTCTGCGGGCCGCACCAGGATGGTGCTCCCCATCGCTTCACGCCACCCTGCTCCGCCCGCACGCCGGCGTGCAGGTGGCTGTAGCTCAAGGTGGGGAGCGTATGTGCGGTCCGGGTCGCTTTCCTCTGGCGAGGGAGAGACCTAAAACAAACTCAGACAACTCTTGACGGTGGATCACTCGGCTCGTGCGTCGATGACGAACGCAGCTAGCTGCGAGAATTAATGTGAATTGCAGGACACATTGATCATCGACACTTTGAACGCACTTTGCGGCCCCGGGTTCTTCCCGGGGCCACGCCTGTCTGAGGGTCGTTTGGCAATCAATCGCACTCGCCTTGGCTGGCGAGAGCGCGGCTGGGGTGTCGCAGAGGACCCGTCCTCTTTGTCCCCCTAAGTTCAGACTCCGGAGCCCTCCGGCGTCGGAGCGCTTGGCCTTTCCCCCCCACCCTGCACATTCCGTTCGTCAGGCTCGACGCCATCCCCCCGCCGGGGAGCGCGGCCTGGCGTCCGTCTGTGTCGTGGCAGTGGGGCCAGCACGGCTGTCACCGGTCCCAGAATGGCTGTCGGTGGTTCACACTGTGTGTGTGTGCCAACCCTCCTGGTCTCTGGGACACGGAGCTGCCACGAAGTGTTGAGCCTCCAGTGGGGGGTCTGCCTAAGCTCTGCACGTCCGCATTGGGTCCGTCTCTCGGTTGGCTGGCAGTGGAAAGAGTGAAGGGAGCCGCGGAGGTCCGGTGCTGGTGCGCCGCCG
>NW_027310268.1:25000-37500 GCF_047496795.1 Chiloscyllium punctatum
ACTTAGAATTTTTTCGACTTGGTATAAATCAGTAACCACTGACACTTAGAATTTTTTCGGGTTGGTATAAATCAGTAACCACTGACACTTAGAATATTTTCGGGTCGGTACAAATCAGTAACCACTGACACTTAGAATATTTTCGGGTTGGTATAAATCAGTAACCACTGACACTTAGAATTTTTTCGAGTTGGTATAAATCAGTAACCACTGACACTTAGAATTTTTTCGGGTTGGTATAAATCAGTAACCACCGACACTTAGAATATTTTCGGGTTGGTATAAATCAGTAACCACCGACACTTAGAATTTTTTCGGCTCAGTAGAAATCAGTAACCAAGCGCATTTTTGAATTGGTTACTGATTTCTCCGTTCGAGTTGCGGCTGCGGTTGGCTTCAAATAGTGGTGGGGGCTTAATTATCGCCGAGGGGAGCATGTCCCGGTGGTGTGGCCGAGGATGGAGTGCCTTTTGAAGGGGGTGTTTCTGAATTTGGACCCTTTTTGAGTTGCATGGCCGGATGGGTGTGGTTTTGAAGGGTGTGTCTGTCTGGAGTGGCACCGGCGTTGGTGTGAGGCTGAGGGTGGGCGTTCGGTTCCTGGTTAGGGATAGGGAAAGGGTGAGACTTAGCTTTAGTGCTCGTGCCCCCGATTTTGGTAATGTTTGACGTCAATTTTCCAAGGAGGCGAATGCAAGGCTTCAGAGGGACTTTGAGTGTTCGGGGGCGGGGTAGCTCAGCCGGATTTGCCCCGGCGGTTCTGCGGACGGTGTTGACTTCGAGGGCGGACCGGCCCCCGTGTTCAGTCCGAATATCGTGCATTGTTAACGGCGGGAAGTGTTCCAAAAGGGAATGGGATTGAATGTGACTGCTGAAGCCGACTTTGAGACCTGTAACGCGGGTAGCTCAGCCGGATTTGACCCGGCGGTTCTGGCGACGGTCTCGCCTTCGAGGGGGGAGCGCCCCGCGTGTTCAGGCCGAATTTTGTGCATTTCCATCGGCGGGAAGAGGTCCAAACGGGAATGGGATTGAATGTGACTGCTGAAGCCGACATTGAGACCTCTAACGCGGGTAGCTCGGCAGGATTTGACCCGGCGGTTCTGCCGAAGGTCTCACCTTCGAGGGGGGAGCGTCCCGCGTGTTCAGGCCGAATATCGTGCATTGTTAACGGCGGGAAGTGTTCCAAAAGGGAATGGGATTGAATGTGACTGCTGAAGCCGACATTGAGACCTCTAACGCGGGTAGCTCGGCCGGATTTGACCCGGCGGTTCTGGCGACGGTCTCGCCTTCGAGGGGGGAGCGTCCCGCGTGTTCAGGCCGAATTTTGTGCATTTCCATCGGCGGGAAGAGGTCCAAACGGGAATGGGATTGAATGTGACTGCTGAAGCCGACATTGAGACCTCTAACGCGGGTAGCTCGGCCGGATTTGACCCGGCGGTTCTGCCGAAGGTCTCACCTTCGAGGGGGGAGCCTCCCGCGTGTTCAGGCCGAATTTTGTGCATTTCCATCGGCGGGAAGAGGTCCAAACGGGAATGGGATTGAATGTGACTGCTGAAGCCGACATTGAGACCTCTAACGCGGGTAGCTCGGCCGGATTTGACCCGGCGGTTCTGCCGAAGGTCTCACCTTCGAGGGGGGAGCGCCCACCGTGTACAGGCCGATTTTCATGCATTTCCAACCGTGGGAAGGGGTCCGAAAGGGGATGGGGGTGAACGTGACTGCTCAACCCGACTTTGAGACCTGTAACGCGGGTAGCTCAGCCGGATTTGACCCGGCGGTTCTGGCGACGGTCTCGCCTTCGAGGGGGGAGCGTCCCGCGTGTTCAGGCCGAATTTTGTGCATTTCCATCGGCGGGAAGAGGTCCAAACGGGAATGGGATTGAATGTGACTGCTGAAGCCGACATTGAGACCTCTAACGCGGGTAGCTCGGCAGGATTTGACCCGGCGGTTCTGCCGAAGGTCTCACCTTCGAGGGGGGAGCGCCCACCGTGTACAGGCCGATTTTCATGCATTTCCAACCGTGGGAAGGGGGCCGAAAGGGGATGGGGGTGAATGTGACTGCTCAACCCGACTTTGAGGCATCTAACCCGGGTAGCTCAGCCGGGTTTGACCCGGCGGTTCTGCCGACGGCCTCGCCTTCGAGGGGGGAGCGTCCCCCGTGTACAGGCCGATTTTCATGCATTTCGAACCGTGGGAAGTGGCCCAAAAGGGGATGGGAGTGAATGTGACTGCTCAACCCGACTTTGGCGCTTCCGAGCCGGGTAGCTCAGCCGGGTTTGACCCGGCGGTTCTGCCGACGGTCTCGTCTTCGAGGCGGGTGCCTCCCCCGTGTACAGGCCGATTTTCATGCATTTCGTACCGTGGGAAGTGGTCCAAAAGGGAATGGGGGTGGACGTGACTGCTCATACCGACATCGAGACTTGTAAGCCGTGTAGCTCGGCCGGGTTTGATCCGGCGGGTCTGCCGACGGTCTCGTCTTCGAGAGGGGGGCCTCCCCCGTGTACAGGCCGATTTTCGTGCATTTCCAACGGTGGGAAGAGGTTCAAAAGGGGATGGGGGTGAATGTGACTGCTCAACCCGACTCTGAGGCTTCTAACCCGGGTAGCCCGGCCGGGTTTGACCCGGCGGTTCTGCCGTCGGTCTCGCCTTCGAGGGCGGAGCCTCCCCCGTGTACAGGCCGATTTTCGTGCATTTCAAACCGTGGGAAGCGGTCCAAAAGGGGATGGGAGTGAATGTGACTGCTCATACCGACCTTGGCGCTTCCGACCCGGGTAGCTCAGCCGGGTTTGACCCGGCGGTTCTGCCGACGGTCTCGTCTTCGAGGCGGGTGCCTCCCCCGTGTACAGGCCGATTTTCATGCATTTCGTACCGTGGGAAGTGGTCCAAAAGGGAATGGGGGTGAATGTGACTGCTCAACCCGACTCTGAGGCTTCTAACCCGGGTAGCTCGGCCGGGTTTGACCCGGCGGTTCTGCCGTCGGTCTCGCCTTCGAGAGGGGCGCCTCCCCCGTGTACAGGCCGATTTTCGTGCATTTCCAACGGTGGGAAGAGGTTCAAAAGGGGATGGGGGTGAATGTGACTGCTCAACCCGACTCTGAGGCTTCTAACCCGGGTAGCCCGGCCGGGTTTGACCCGGCGGTTCTGCCGTCGGTCTCGCCTTCGAGGGCGGAGCCTCCCCCGTGTACAGGCCGATTTTCGTGCATTTCAAACCGTGGGAAGCGGTCCAAAAGGGGATGGGAGTGAATGTGACTGCTCATACCGACCTTGGCGCTTCCGACCCGGGTAGCTCAGCCGGGTTTGACCCGGCGGTTCTGCCGACGGTCTCGCCTTCGAGGGGGGAGCGTCCCCCGTGTTCAGGCCGAATTTTGTGCATTTCGAACCGTGGGAAGTTGCCCAAAAGTCGATGGGAGTGAATGTGACTGCTCAACCCGACTTTGGCGCTTCCGAGCCGGGTAGCTCAGCCGGGTTTGACCCGGCGGTTCTGCCGACGGTCTCGTCTTCGAGGCGGGTGCCTCCCCCGTGTACAGGCCGATTTTCATGCATTTCGTACCGTGGGAAGTGGTCCAAAAGGGAATAGGGGTGGACGTGACTGCTCATACCGACATTGAGACTTGTAAGCCGTGTAGCTCGGCCGGGTTTGATCCGGCGGGTCTGCCGACGGTCTCGTCTTCGAGGCGGGTGCCTCCCCCGTGTACAGGCCGATTTTCGTGCATTTCGAACCGTGGGAAGTGGTCCAAAAGGGGATGGGGGTGGACGTGACTGCTCAACCCGACTTTGAGGCTTCTAACCCGGGTAGCTCGGCCGGGTTTGACCCGTCGATTCTGCCGATGGTCTCGTTTTGGAGGGGGGAGCCTCCCCCGTGTTCAGTCCGATTTTCGTGCATTTCGAACCGTGGGAAGTGGCCCAAAAGGGGATGGGAGTGAATGTGACTGCTCATACCGACTTTGGCGCTTCCGAGCCTGGTAGCTCAGCCGGGTTTGATCCGGCGGTTCTGCCGACGGTCTCGTCTTCGAGGCGGCTCCCTCCCCCGTGTACAGGCCGATTTTCATGCATTTGCAACGGTGGGAAGTTGCCCAAAAGGGGATGGGAGTGAATGTGACTGCTCAACCCGACTTTGGCGCTTCCGAGCCTGGTAGCTCAGCCGGGTTTGAACCGGCGGTTCTGCCGACGGTCTCGTCTTCGAGGCGGCTCCCTCCCCCGTGTACAGGCCGATTTTCGTGCATTTCGAACCGTGGGAAGTGGTCCAAAAGGGAATGGGGGTGGACGTGACTGCTCAACCCGACTCTGAGGCTTCTAACCCGGGTAGCTCGGCCGGGTTTGATCCGGCGGTTCTGCCGACGGTCTCGTCTTCGAGGCCGGTGCCTCCCCCGTGTACAGGCCGATTTTCGTGCATTTCCAACGGTGGGAAGTGGTCCAAAAGGGAATGGGGGTGGACGTGTCTGCTCATACCGACTTTGAGACTTGTAAGCCGGGTAGCTCAGCCGGGTTTGTTCCGGCGGTTCTGCCGACGGTCTCGTCATCGAGGGGGGAGCCTCCCCCGTGTCCAGGCCGATTTTCATGCATTTCCAACCGTGGGAAGTGGTCCAAAAGGGAATGGGGGTGAATGTGACTGCTCATACCGACTTTGAGACTTTTAAGCCGGGTAGCTCAGCCGGGTTTGACCCGGCGGTTCTGCCGACGGTCTCGCCTTCGAGGGGGGAGCGTCCCCCGTGTTCAGGCCGAATTTTGTGCATTTCGAACCGTGGGAAGTTGCCCAAAAGTCGATGGGAGTGAATGTGACTGCTCAACCCGACTTTGAGACTTGTAAGCCGGGTAGCTCAGCCGGGTTTGACCCGGCGGTTCTGCCGACGGTCTCGTCTTCGAGGCGGGTGCCTCCCCCGTGTACAGGCCGATTTTCATGCATTTCGTACCGTGGGAAGCGGTCCAAAAGGGGATGGGAGTGAACGTGACTGCTCATACCGACTTTGGCGCTTCCGAGCCGGGTAGCTCAGCCGGGTTTGACCCGGCGGGTCTGCCGACGGTCTCGCCTTCGAGGGGGGAGCGTCCCCCGTGTTCAGGCCGAATCTTGTGCATTTCGAACCGTGGGAAGTTGCCCAAAAGTCGATGGGAGTGAATGTGACTGCTCAACCCGACTTTGAGACTTGTAAGCCGGGTAGCTCAGCCGGGTTTGACCCGGCGGTTCTGCCGACGGTCTCGTCTTCGAGGCCGGTGCCTCCCCCGTGTACAGGCCGATTTTCGTGCATTTCCAACGGTGGGAAGTGGTCCAAAAGGGAATGGGGGTGGACGTGTCTGCTCATACCGACTTTGAGACTTGTAAGCCGGGTAGCTCAGCCGGGTTTGTTCCGGCGGTTCTGCCGACGGTCTCGTCATCGAGGGGGGAGCCTCCCCCGTGTCCAGGCCGATTTTCATGCATTTCCAACCGTGGGAAGTGGTCCAAAAGGGAATGGGGGTGAATGTGACTGCTCATACCGACTTTGAGACTTTTAAGCCGGGTAGCTCGGCCGGGTTTGACCCGGCGGTTCTGCCGACGGTCTCGTCTTCGAGGCGGGTGCCTCCCCCGTGTACAGGCCGATTTTCGTGCATTTCGAACCGTGGGAAGTGGTCTAAAAGTCGATGGGAGTGAACGTGACTGCTCAACCCGACTTTGAGACTTGTAAGCCGGGTAGCTCAGCCAGGTTTGACCCGGCGGTTCTGCCGACGGTCTCGCCTTCGAGGGCGGACCCTCCCCCGTGTACAGGCCGGTTTTCGTGCATTTCGAACCGTGGGAAGTGATCCAAAAGGGAATGGGGGTGAACGTGACTGCCCAACCCGGCTTTGAGACTTGTAAGCCGGGTAGCTCAGCCGGGTTGGACCCGGCGGTTCTGCCGACGGTCTCGACTTCGAGGCGGGTGCCTCCCCCGTGTACAGGCCGATTTTCATGCATTTGCAACGGTGGGAAGTTGCCCAAAAGTCGATGGGAGTGAATGTGACTGCTCAACCCGACTTCGAGACTTGTAAGCCGGGTAGCTCAGCCGGGTTTGACCCGGCGGTTCTGCCGACGGTCTCGCCTTCGAGGGGGGAGCCTCCCCCGTGTACAGGCCGATTTTCGTGCATTTCCAACGGTGGGAACAGGTTCAAAAGGGGATGGGAGTGATTGTGACTGCTCAACCCGACTCTAGGGCTTCTAACCCGGGTAGCCCGGCCGGGTTTGACCCGGCGGTTCTGCCGACGGTCTCGTCTTCGAGGCGGGTGCCTCCCCCGTATACAGGCCGATTTTCATGCATTTCGAACCGTGGGAAGTGGTCCAAAAGGGAATGGGGGTGGACGTGTCTGCTCATACCGACTTTGAGACTTGTAAGCCGGGTAGCTCAGCCGGGTTTGATCCGGCGGTTCTGCCGACGGTCTCGCCTTCGAGGGGGGAGCCTCCCCCGTGTTCAGTCCGATTTCCATGCATTTCCAACCGTGGGAAGTTGCCCAAAAGGGGATGGGAGTGAATGTGACTGCTCAACCCGACTTTGGCGCTTCCGAGCCGGGTAGCTCAGCCGGGTTTGACCCGGCGGTTCTGCCGACGGTCTCGTCTTCGAGGCGGGTGCCTCCCCCGTATACAGGCCGATTTTCATGCATTTCGAACCGTGGGAAGTGGTCCAAAAGGGAATGGGGGTGGACGTGTCTGCTCATACCGACTTTGAGACTTGTAAGCCGGGTAGCTCAGCCGGGTTTGATCCGGCGGTTCTGCCGACGGTCTCGCCTTCGAGGGGGGAGCCTCCCCCGTGTTCAGTCCGATTTCCATGCATTTCCAACCGTGGGAAGTTGCCCAAAAGGGGATGGGAGTGAATGTGACTGCTCAACCCGACTTTGGCGCTTCCGAGCCGGGTAGCTCAGCCGGGTTTGACCCGGCGGTTCTGCCGACGGTCTCGTCTTCGAGGCGGGTGCCTCCCCCGTGTACAGGCCGATTTTCATGCATTTGGAACCGTGGGAAGTGGTCCAAAAGGGAATGGGGGTGGACGTGACTGCTCATACCGACTTTGAGACTTGTAAGCCGGGTAGCTCAGCCGGGTTTGACCCGGCGGTTCTGCCGACGGTCTCGCCTTCGAGGGGGGAGCCTCCCCCGTGTTCAGTCCGATTTTCGTGCATTTCCCACGGTGGGAAATGGTATCTTTCATTACGGGGACAAGGGTCTGAAGCGGTGAAGTCAGTAACCGGCATAGTTAAGGAAAGGGTTCGAATTTTCTCAACAGTACGAAAAAAGTGAGCAGGGAAGCTAGAGAAGGTGTCAGTGAGTCCCAAACGAGTGAACCGCAAAACTTAGGGAAATGCCCGAAAGCGTTTTAAAGGGTGAAATCGGGAACGAGGAAATGATCGGAAAGTGCCTGAAAGTGCTAAATGAGTAAACAGAAAAACGAAGAAAAATGTTTGAAAAGAAGAAGTGAGTAACCAGGAAAACTTAGAAAAATGTTCAAAACGAAGAAATCAGTAACCAGGAAAACTTAGAAAAATGATCAAAAAGAAGAAATGAGTAACCAGGAAAACTTAGAAAAATGTTTAAAAAGAAGAAATCAGTAACCAGGAAAACTTAGGAAAATGTTTAAAAAGAAGAAATCAGTAACCAGAAAAACTGCGAAAAATGTTTAAAAAGAAGAAATGAGTAACCAGAAAAACTTAGAAAAATGTTTAAAAAGAAGAAATCAGTAACCAGGAAAACTTAGAAAAATGTTTAAAAAGAAGAAATCAGTAACCAGGAAAACTTAGAAAAATGTTATAAAAGAAGAAGTGAGTAACCAGAAAAACTTAGAAAAATGTTTAAAAAGAAGAAATCAGTAACCAGAAAAACTGCGAAAAATGTTTAAAAAGAAGAAATCAGTAACCAGACAAACTGCGAAAAATGTTTAAAAAGAAGAAATCAGTAACCAGGAAAACTTAGAAAAATGTTTAAAAAGAAGAAGTGAGTAACCAGAAAAACTTAGAAAAATGTTTAAAAAGAAGAAATCAGTAACCAGAAAAACTTAGAAAAATGTTTAAAAAGAAGAAATCAGTAACCAGAAAAACTGCGAAAAATGTTTAAAAAGAAGAAATCAGTAACCAGAAAAACTTAGAAAAATGTTTAAAAAGAAGAAGTGAGTAACCAGAAAAACTTAGAAAAATGTTTAAAAAGAAGAAATCAGTAACCAGAAAAACGGCGAAAAATGTTTAAAAAGAAGAAATCAGTAACCAGACAAACTGCGAAAAATGTTTAAAAAGAAGAAATCAGTAACCAGAAAAACTTAGAAAAATGTTTAAAAAGAAGAAATCAGTAACCAGAAAAACTTAGAAAAATGTTTCAAAAGAAGAAGTGAGTAACCAGAAAAACTTAGAAAAATGTTTAAAAAGAAGAAGTGAGTAACCAGAAAAACTTAGAAAAATGTTTAAAAAGAAGAAATCAGTAACCAGAAAAACTTAGAAAAATGTTTAAAAAGAAGAAATCAGTAACCAGAAAAACTGCGAAAAATGTTTAAAAAGAAGAAATCAGTAACCAGACAAACTGCGAAAAATGTTTAAAAAGAAGAAATCAGTAACCAGGAAAACTTAGAAAAATGTTTAAAAAGAAGAAGTCAGTAACCAGAAAAACTTAGAAAAATGTTTAAAAAGAAGAAATCAGTAACCAGAAAAACTTAGAAAAATGTTTAAAAAGAAGAAATCAGTAACCAGAAAAACTGCGAAAAATGTTTAAAAAGAAGAAATCAGTAACCAGAAAAACTTAGAAAAATGTTTAAAAAGAAGAAGTGAGTAACCAGAAAAACTTAGAAAAATGTTTAAAAAGAAGAAATCAGTAACCAGAAAAACGGCGAAAAATGTTTAAAAAGAAGAAATCAGTAACCAGACAAACTGCGAAAAATGTTTAAAAAGAAGAAATCAGTAACCAGAAAAACTTAGAAAAATGTTTCAAAAGAAGAAGTGAGTAACCAGAAAAACTTAGAAAAATGTTTAAAAAGAAGAAGTGAGTAACCAGAAAAACTTAGAAAAATGTTTAAAAAGAAGAAATCAGTAACCAGAAAAACTTAGAAAAATGTTTAAAAAGAAGAAATCAGTAACCAGAAAAACTGCGAAAAATGTTTAAAAAGAAGAAATCAGTAACCAGACAAACTGCGAAAAATGTTTAAAAAGAAGAAATCAGTAACCAGGAAAACTTAGAAAAATGTTTAAAAAGAAGAAGTGAGTAACCAGAAAAACTTAGAAAAATGTTTAAAAAGAAGAAATCAGTAACCAGAAAAACTTAGAAAAATGTTTAAAAAGAAGAAATCAGTAACCAGAAAAACTGCGAAAAATGTTTAAAAAGAAGAAATCAGTAACCAGAAAAACTTAGAAAAATGTTTAAAAAGAAGAAGTGAGTAACCAGAAAAACTTAGAAAAATGTTTAAAAAGAAGAAATCAGTAACCAGAAAAACGGCGAAAAATGTTTAAAAAGAAGAAATCAGTAACCAGACAAACTGCGAAAAATGTTTAAAAAGAAGAAATCAGTAACCAGAAAAACTTAGAAAAATGTTTCAAAAGAAGAAGTGAGTAACCAGAAAAACTTAGAAAAATGTTTAAAAAGAAGAAGTGAGTAACCAGAAAAACTTAGAAAAATGTTTAAAAAGAAGAAATCAGTAACCAGAAAAACTTAGAAAAATGTTTAAAAAGAAGAAATCAGTAACCAGAAAAACTTAGAAAAATGTTTAAAAAGAAGAAATCAGTAACCAGAAAAACTGCGAAAAATGTTTAAAAAGAAGAAATCAGTAACCAGACAAACTGCGAAAAATGTTTAAAAAGAAGAAATCAGTAACCAGAAAAACTTAGAAAAATGTTTAAAAAGAAGAAATCAGTAACCAGAAAAACTTAGAAAAATGTTTAAAAAGAAGAAATCAGTAACCAGAAAAACTGCGAAAAATGTTTAAAAAGAAGAAATCAGTAACCAGACAAACTGCGAAAAATGTTTAAAAAGAAGAAATCAGTAACCAGGAAAACTTAGAAAAATGTTTAAAAAGAAGAAGTGAGTAACCAGAAAAACTTAGAAAAATGTTTAAAAAGAAGAAATCAGTAACCAGAAAAACTTAGAAAAATGTTTAAAAAGAAGAAATCAGTAACCAGAAAAACTGCGAAAAATGTTTAAAAAGAAGAAATCAGTAACCAGAAAAACTTAGAAAAATGTTTAAAAAGAAGAAGTGAGTAACCAGAAAAACTTAGAAAAATGTTTAAAAAGAAGAAATCAGTAACCAGAAAAACGGCGAAAAATGTTTAAAAAGAAGAAATCAGTAACCAGACAAACTGCGAAAAATGTTTAAAAAGAAGAAATCAGTAACCAGAAAAACTTAGAAAAATGTTTAAAAAGAAGAAATCAGTAACCAGAAAAACTTAGAAAAATGTTTCAAAAGAAGAAGTGAGTAACCAGAAAAACTTAGAAAAATGTTTAAAAAGAAGAAGTGAGTAACCAGAAAAACTTAGAAAAATGTTTAAAAAGAAGAAATCAGTAACCAGAAAAACTTAGAAAAATGTTTAAAAAGAAGAAATCAGTAACCAGAAAAACTTAGAAAAATGTTTAAAAAGAAGAAATCAGTAACCAGGAAAACTTAGAAAAATGTTTAAAAAGAAGAAATCAGTAACCAGAAAAACTGCGAAAAATGTTTAAAAAGAAGAAATGAGTAACCAGGAAAACTTAGAAAAATGTTTAAAAAGAAGAAGTGAGTAACCAGAAAAACTTAGAAAAATGTTTAAAAAGAAGAAATCAGTAACCAGACAAACTTAGAAAAATGTTTAAAAAGAAGAAATCATTAACCAGACAAACTGCGAAAAATGTTTAAAAAGAAGAAATCAGTAACCAGAAAAACTTAGAAAAATGTTTAAAAAGAAGAAATCAGTAACCAGAAAAACTTAGAAAAATGTTTAAAAAGAAGAAATCAGTAACCAGGAAAACTTAGAAAAATGTTTAAAAAGAAGAAGTGAGTAACCAGAAAAACTTAGAAAAATGTTTAAAAAGAAGAAATCAGTAACCAGAAAAACGGCGAAAAATGTTTAAAAAGAAGAAATCAGTAACCAGACAAACTGCGAAAAATGTTTAAAAAGAAGAAGTCAGTAACCAGAAAAACTTAGAAAAATGTTTAAAAAGAAGAAATGAGTAACCAGAAAAACTTAGAAAAATGTTTAAAAAGAAGAAATCAGTAACCAGAAAAACTTAGAAAAATGTTTAAAAAGAAGAAGTGAGTAACCAGGAAAACTTAGAAAAATGTTTAAAAAGAAGAAATGAGTAACCAGAAAAACTTAGAAAAATGTTTAAAAAGAAGAAATCAGTAACCAGAAAAACTTAGAAAAATGTTTAAAAAGAAGAAATGAGTAACCAGAAAAACTTAGAAAAATGTTTAAAAAGAAGAAATCAGTAACCAGAAAAACGGCGAAAAATGTTTAAAAAGAAGAAATCAGTAACCAGAAAAACGGCGAAAAATGTTTAAAAAGAAGAAATCAGTAACCAGAAAAACTTAGAAAAATGTTTAAAAAGAAGAAGTGAGTAACCAGAAAAACTTAGAAAAATGTTTAAAAAGAAGAAATGAGTAACCAGAAAAACTTAGAAAAATGTTTAAAAAGAAGAAATCAGTAACCAGAAAAACTTAGAAAAATGTTTAAAAAGAAGAAATGAGTAACCAGAAAAACGGCGAAAAATGTTTAAAAAGAAGAAATCAGTAACCAGAAAAACGGCGAAAAATGTTTAAAAAGAAGAAATCAGTAACCAGACAAACTGCGAAAAATGTTTAAAAAGAAGAAATCAGTAACCAGAAAAACTTAGAAAAATGTTTAAAAAGAAGAAATCAGTAACCAGGAAAACTTGGAAAAAAACACTTAGAAAAATTTTCAGCAAAGTGTGAAAAATATTCTAAGTGTCAGCGGAGGAAAATGCTGCAGCATCGGGAAAGATTCGCAAACTTACACCGAACATGTGCTCCGAAGTGCCGGAGGAATTGGGTGAATTGAGCCCGGCAAATGGCCAGCTGTCGTTTTGTGCCTGCAGCCCGAAAACTTTAACTTTGTCTGTCGCGGAAGTCCGGACCGAGAAAAATCCAAACGGTTTTGACCGGACCGAGTTCCAGACCGATGCAGTCAAATTTGGAATTCAGACCCATTCAGTGCCACTTGTAGTTTTTCCGCAGTGAGGTTGGCGGGGTACCCGGAGATATATGGGAACACGATTTTTAGAACAAAATGGCGGCGCGGGACCGTTCTGAAAGGCATCCGAAAAACGGTTCCACGGGCATAGCACTTTAATGACAGGTATGAGTGCATGCCGGAGAGCTCTTGGAAGTCGAATTTTTGACACTTTGTCAATTTTTTGACAGATTTGACAAACTCTTTCTGTCTGTTCTAAGAGTCAGTCAGAGACTTGTGCGGCGGTCTTTTGACACTATTGGAGGGCGGGCAAACCCCACGTTGACTCCGGCCGTCCCTCCACAGGCGCTCGTGTCCAAAATGAAGGCGAGAGACGCGAGTGGCCTGGTTCCCTTGGGTGTTGCCAAGAAGGCTGCG
>NW_027310268.1:45000-47500 GCF_047496795.1 Chiloscyllium punctatum
AGTGCCGACCGGTCTGTGATCGACGAGGGGAGCCACACCAGGTCCGGCCCTGCTGCTTGGCGGCACCGCGTCGTCGGGAGCTCGCGACAGACGGAGGGTTTCGGTGTACTCTCCAGCCACGGGAAACGAAGCCGGTGATGCAGGCGCCGGTCTTTCGCTCCCAAATCGGCTGGGTTTACATCGTTGCTATCTAGTCACGCTCCCTTCAAACCCGACGGGGTACCTATTCCCCTCACCCGTCTGTGCGTATACAGCCTCTTTGCACTTGCGGGATGGGGGTGGTGGTTTAAAGACTCTCGAGTTGCCGCCCGTCGGTCTCCGAGCTCCGTGCAGTAGTGATCCCCAGCGAACTGCCAGCAGGGCGAACGAGCGATCCCGCTCTCGGTCGGGGCGCCTGGCGTCGATCGGTGGTCGGTGGCTTGCGGGCAAGCTGCGCTGTGAGTGTGGGAACGAGTATGACGAGCCGTTGCCGCGACTCCCAGTCCACCTCGGCGGTGGCTGGGCCGGGCGGGCGTCTGCTCGGGCGAGTGCCGCCCCCGCCTCCTCGCAGGAAGTCCGCTCGCCGACACGCCGCCACGTGCACGCGTCAGTGACGCTGCCGAACCGATGGCCGGTGCCCGTTCCCGCCTCTGCTTTTCCTAGGGCAAAGCTGCTGCACGCCTCGTGATACTAGGCGGGCGACATGGTGGCGGTGATCCTGCCTCCGTCGCTGCGGTGCGTTGGGGCACGCATCGCCTCTTGGGCGCCCTGTCCTCCTCCCCCCAATAGACGTATGTTTCTGCGGGCCGCACCAGGATGGTGCTCCCCATCGCTTCACGCCACCCTGCTCCGCCCGCACGCCGGCGTGCAGGTGGCTGTAGCTCAAGGTGGGGAGCGTATGTGCGGTCCGGGTCGCTTTCCTCTGGCGAGGGAGAGACCTAAAACAAACTCAGACAACTCTTGACGGTGGATCACTCGGCTCGTGCGTCGATGACGAACGCAGCTAGCTGCGAGAATTAATGTGAATTGCAGGACACATTGATCATCGACACTTTGAACGCACTTTGCGGCCCCGGGTTCTTCCCGGGGCCACGCCTGTCTGAGGGTCGTTTGGCAATCAATCGCACTCGCCTTGGCTGGCGAGAGCGCGGCTGGGGTGTCGCAGAGGACCCGTCCTCTTTGTCCCCCTAAGTTCAGACTCCGGAGCCCTCCGGCGTCGGAGCGCTTGGCCTTTCCCCCCCACCCTGCACATTCCGTTCGTCAGGCTCGACGCCATCCCCCCGCCGGGGAGCGCGGCCTGGCGTCCGTCTGTGTCGTGGCAGTGGGGCCAGCACGGCTGTCACCGGTCCCAGAATGGCTGTCGGTGGTTCACACTGTGTGTGTGTGCCAACCCTCCTGGTCTCTGGGACACGGAGCTGCCACGAAGTGTTGAGCCTCCAGTGGGGGGTCTGCCTAAGCTCTGCACGTCCGCATTGGGTCCGTCTCTCGGTTGGCTGGCAGTGGAAAGAGTGAAGGGAGCCGCGGAGGTCCGGTGCTGGTGCGCCGCCGGCCTGACCGTGGAGCTCGCCGGTTTGACACGCTGACCCGACTCGATGGTTGATCGATTGAGAGTGCTGGGAGCTGCAGGCCGCCCGCTGCTGCAGCCGCCCGTCTCGTGGTTCGTCCTCGGCCTTAAGTGGCCGGCGGGGCGTCTGATCCTGTCTCCCCTGCTGGCGCCGAGTGCCTGGCCGAGGGAGGAGGTTTTCGTCGAACGCTGTGACTTGGACGGTCGCACGCGCGTGGATCGCTGGCTCTTGGCTCTCCCGTTCAGTCCGCACGTTTTCCGCTCCGTCCTGCCACCGGTCTCGGGAGGTACGGAGGGGTTGGCGGGCGTGGTGTGTGCTCCGTCACCGTGCAGGCACACCTACCACGCCGTCGGCCGACCCCCGCACGGTCCTCCTGGCCATCGGGAGGACGGCGGAACGTCGGGCTGTCGGGGGCCAAGTCGCCAGAAGGCCACCGCTGTGTCTTCCGTACCCTGTCACCGTCGGCGTGCCTTCCTCAACTCGTCCGACTCGGGGCCGCTGGGTTCAGGAGCGGCGTCGCCCGCCGGCCCCACTGAAGGCCGTGCCGTTCCGCGGCTGGCGATCGATGTGCGTGGCGTGCCTGCGCGACCGTTCGCCACTTGAGCCTCGGCACTCCTCTCTCCCTCTCTCTGACCGTCGGGCAGTCTCTGTCTGCTGGTGCCTCGCACGTCCCGGGCGGCGGGTCGTCACCCCCGCGACCGGGCCTCCGGCAAGGCAGGAATCAGGCTGACCCTTCCGCTCGAGTAAGCAGCCGGCACTTCCGAGTTTCGCCTCCCGCCGTGGACGGGGGAGGGTCTCCGGTCCCGTGGAATTGCGCCGAGCACGTCCCCGCGCGTGGACGCGGCGGCGCTGGAGGCGGCAGGGGCGGCCACTCGTCGACACCATCGCTGGCCAAGGGTGGTGAGCGACGTGCGGGTGGCTGGCTCTCTGACCGTCGCGGCGTCGGCCAAACTCCC
>NW_027310268.1:52500-67500 GCF_047496795.1 Chiloscyllium punctatum
AGTAACCACTGACACTTAGAATATTTTCGGGTTGGTATAAATCAGTAACCACCGACACTTAGAATATTTTCGGGTTGGTATAAATCAGTAACCACTGACACTTAGAATATTTTCGGGTTGGTATAAATCAGTAACCACCGACACTTAGAATATTTTCGGGTTGGTACAAATCAGTAACCACTGACACTTAGAATATTTTCGAGTTGGTATAAATCAGTAACCACTGACACTTAGAATTTTTTCGAGTTGGTATAAATCAGTAACCACTGACACTTAGAATATTTTCGGGTTGGTATAAATCAGTAACCACCGACACTTAGAATATTTTCGGGTTGGTATAAATCAGTAACCACTGACACTTAGAATTTTTTCGGGTCGGTACAAATCAGTAACCACTGACACTTAGAATATTTTCGGGTTGGTATAAATCAGTAACCACCGACACTTAGAATATTTTCGAGTTGGTATAAATCAGTAACCACTGACACTTAGAATTTTTTCGAGTTGGTATAAATCAGTAACCACTGACACTTAGAATATTTTCGGGTTGGTATAAATCAGTAACCACCGACACTTAGAATATTTTCGAGTTGGTATAAATCAGTAACCACTGACACTTAGAATTTTTTCGAGTTGGTATAAATCAGTAACCACTGACACTTAGAATATTTTCGGGTTGGTATAAATCAGTAACCACCGACACTTAGAATATTTTCGAGTTGGTATAAATCAGTAACCACCGACACTTAGAATTTTTTCGAGTTGGTATAAATCAGTAACCACTGACACTTAGAATTTTTTCGGGTTGGTATAAATCAGTAACCACCGACACTTAGAATATTTTCGAGTTGGTATAAATCAGTAACCACTGACACTTAGAATTTTTTCGGGTCGGTATAAATCAGTAACCACTGACACTTAGAATTTTTTCGAGTTGGTATAAATCAGTAACCACTGACACTTAGAATATTTTCGGGTTGGTATAAATCAGTAACCACTGACACTTAGAATTTTTTCGACTTGGTATAAATCAGTAACCACTGACACTTAGAATTTTTTCGGGTTGGTATAAATCAGTAACCACTGACACTTAGAATATTTTCGGGTCGGTACAAATCAGTAACCACTGACACTTAGAATATTTTCGGGTTGGTATAAATCAGTAACCACTGACACTTAGAATTTTTTCGAGTTGGTATAAATCAGTAACCACTGACACTTAGAATTTTTTCGGGTTGGTATAAATCAGTAACCACCGACACTTAGAATATTTTCGAGTTGGTATAAATCAGTAACCACTGACACTTAGAATTTTTTCGAGTTGGTATAAATCAGTAACCACTGACACTTAGAATATTTTCGACTTGGTATAAATCAGTAACCACTGACACTTAGAATATTTTCGGGTTGGTATAAATCAGTAACCACCGACACTTAGAATATTTTCGAGTTGGTATAAATCAGTAACCACTGACACTTAGAATATTTTCGGGTTGGTATAAATCAGTAACCACCGACACTTAGAATATTTTCGGGTTGGTACAAATCAGTAACCACTGACACTTAGAATATTTTCGAGTTGGTATAAATCAGTAACCACTGACACTTAGAATTTTTTCGAGTTGGTATAAATCAGTAACCACTGACACTTAGAATATTTTCGGGTTGGTATAAATCAGTAACCACCGACACTTAGAATATTTTCGGGTTGGTATAAATCAGTAACCACTGACACTTAGAATTTTTTCGGGTCGGTACAAATCAGTAACCACTGACACTTAGAATATTTTCGGGTTGGTATAAATCAGTAACCACCGACACTTAGAATATTTTCGAGTTGGTATAAATCAGTAACCACTGACACTTAGAATTTTTTCGAGTTGGTATAAATCAGTAACCACTGACACTTAGAATATTTTCGGGTTGGTATAAATCAGTAACCACCGACACTTAGAATATTTTCGAGTTGGTATAAATCAGTAACCACTGACACTTAGAATTTTTTCGAGTTGGTATAAATCAGTAACCACTGACACTTAGAATATTTTCGGGTTGGTATAAATCAGTAACCACCGACACTTAGAATATTTTCGAGTTGGTATAAATCAGTAACCACCGACACTTAGAATTTTTTCGAGTTGGTATAAATCAGTAACCACTGACACTTAGAATTTTTTCGGGTTGGTATAAATCAGTAACCACCGACACTTAGAATATTTTCGAGTTGGTATAAATCAGTAACCACTGACACTTAGAATTTTTTCGGGTCGGTATAAATCAGTAACCACTGACACTTAGAATTTTTTCGAGTTGGTATAAATCAGTAACCACTGACACTTAGAATATTTTCGGGTTGGTATAAATCAGTAACCACTGACACTTAGAATTTTTTTCGACTTGGTATAAATCAGTAACCACTGACACTTAGAATTTTTTCGGGTTGGTATAAATCAGTAACCACTGACACTTAGAATATTTTCGGGTCGGTACAAATCAGTAACCACTGACACTTAGAATATTTTCGGGTTGGTATAAATCAGTAACCACTGACACTTAGAATTTTTTCGAGTTGGTATAAATCAGTAACCACTGACACTTAGAATTTTTTCGGGTTGGTATAAATCAGTAACCACCGACACTTAGAATATTTTCGGGTTGGTATAAATCAGTAACCACCGACACTTAGAATTTTTTCGGCTCAGTAGAAATCAGTAACCAAGCGCATTTTTGAATTGGTTACTGATTTCTCCGTTCGAGTTGCGGCTGCGGTTGGCTTCAAATAGTGGTGGGGGCTTAATTATCGCCGAGGGGAGCATGTCCCGGTGGTGTGGCCGAGGATGGAGTGCCTTTTGAAGGGGGTGTTTCTGAATTTGGACCCTTTTTGAGTTGCATGGCCGGATGGGTGTGGTTTTGAAGGGTGTGTCTGTCTGGAGTGGCACCGGCGTTGGTGTGAGGCTGAGGGTGGGCGTTCGGTTCCTGGTTAGGGATAGGGAAAGGGTGAGACTTAGCTTTAGTGCTCGTGCCCCCGATTTTGGTAATGTTTGACGTCAATTTTCCAAGGAGGCGAATGCAAGGCTTCAGAGGGACTTTGAGTGTTCGGGGGCGGGGTAGCTCAGCCGGATTTGCCCCGGCGGTTCTGCGGACGGTGTTGACTTCGAGGGCGGACCGGCCCCCGTGTTCAGTCCGAATATCGTGCATTGTTAACGGCGGGAAGTGTTCCAAAAGGGAATGGGATTGAATGTGACTGCTGAAGCCGACTTTGAGACCTGTAACGCGGGTAGCTCAGCCGGATTTGACCCGGCGGTTCTGGCGACGGTCTCGCCTTCGAGGGGGGAGCGCCCCGCGTGTTCAGGCCGAATTTTGTGCATTTCCATCGGCGGGAAGAGGTCCAAACGGGAATGGGATTGAATGTGACTGCTGAAGCCGACATTGAGACCTCTAACGCGGGTAGCTCGGCAGGATTTGACCCGGCGGTTCTGCCGAAGGTCTCACCTTCGAGGGGGGAGCGTCCCGCGTGTTCAGGCCGAATATCGTGCATTGTTAACGGCGGGAAGTGTTCCAAAAGGGAATGGGATTGAATGTGACTGCTGAAGCCGACATTGAGACCTCTAACGCGGGTAGCTCGGCCGGATTTGACCCGGCGGTTCTGGCGACGGTCTCGCCTTCGAGGGGGGAGCGTCCCGCGTGTTCAGGCCGAATTTTGTGCATTTCCATCGGCGGGAAGAGGTCCAAACGGGAATGGGATTGAATGTGACTGCTGAAGCCGACATTGAGACCTCTAACGCGGGTAGCTCGGCCGGATTTGACCCGGCGGTTCTGCCGAAGGTCTCACCTTCGAGGGGGGAGCCTCCCGCGTGTTCAGGCCGAATTTTGTGCATTTCCATCGGCGGGAAGAGGTCCAAACGGGAATGGGATTGAATGTGACTGCTGAAGCCGACATTGAGACCTCTAACGCGGGTAGCTCGGCCGGATTTGACCCGGCGGTTCTGCCGAAGGTCTCACCTTCGAGGGGGGAGCGCCCACCGTGTACAGGCCGATTTTCATGCATTTCCAACCGTGGGAAGGGGTCCGAAAGGGGATGGGGGTGAACGTGACTGCTCAACCCGACTTTGAGACCTGTAACGCGGGTAGCTCAGCCGGATTTGACCCGGCGGTTCTGGCGACGGTCTCGCCTTCGAGGGGGGAGCGTCCCGCGTGTTCAGGCCGAATTTTGTGCATTTCCATCGGCGGGAAGAGGTCCAAACGGGAATGGGATTGAATGTGACTGCTGAAGCCGACATTGAGACCTCTAACGCGGGTAGCTCGGCAGGATTTGACCCGGCGGTTCTGCCGAAGGTCTCACCTTCGAGGGGGGAGCGCCCACCGTGTACAGGCCGATTTTCATGCATTTCCAACCGTGGGAAGGGGGCCGAAAGGGGATGGGGGTGAATGTGACTGCTCAACCCGACTTTGAGGCATCTAACCCGGGTAGCTCAGCCGGGTTTGACCCGGCGGTTCTGCCGACGGCCTCGCCTTCGAGGGGGGAGCGTCCCCCGTGTACAGGCCGATTTTCATGCATTTCGAACCGTGGGAAGTGGCCCAAAAGGGGATGGGAGTGAATGTGACTGCTCAACCCGACTTTGGCGCTTCCGAGCCGGGTAGCTCAGCCGGGTTTGACCCGGCGGTTCTGCCGACGGTCTCGTCTTCGAGGCGGGTGCCTCCCCCGTGTACAGGCCGATTTTCATGCATTTCGTACCGTGGGAAGTGGTCCAAAAGGGAATGGGGGTGGACGTGACTGCTCATACCGACATCGAGACTTGTAAGCCGTGTAGCTCGGCCGGGTTTGATCCGGCGGGTCTGCCGACGGTCTCGTCTTCGAGAGGGGGGCCTCCCCCGTGTACAGGCCGATTTTCGTGCATTTCCAACGGTGGGAAGAGGTTCAAAAGGGGATGGGGGTGAATGTGACTGCTCAACCCGACTCTGAGGCTTCTAACCCGGGTAGCCCGGCCGGGTTTGACCCGGCGGTTCTGCCGTCGGTCTCGCCTTCGAGGGCGGAGCCTCCCCCGTGTACAGGCCGATTTTCGTGCATTTCAAACCGTGGGAAGCGGTCCAAAAGGGGATGGGAGTGAATGTGACTGCTCATACCGACCTTGGCGCTTCCGACCCGGGTAGCTCAGCCGGGTTTGACCCGGCGGTTCTGCCGACGGTCTCGTCTTCGAGGCGGGTGCCTCCCCCGTGTACAGGCCGATTTTCATGCATTTCGTACCGTGGGAAGTGGTCCAAAAGGGAATGGGGGTGAATGTGACTGCTCAACCCGACTCTGAGGCTTCTAACCCGGGTAGCTCGGCCGGGTTTGACCCGGCGGTTCTGCCGTCGGTCTCGCCTTCGAGAGGGGCGCCTCCCCCGTGTACAGGCCGATTTTCGTGCATTTCCAACGGTGGGAAGAGGTTCAAAAGGGGATGGGGGTGAATGTGACTGCTCAACCCGACTCTGAGGCTTCTAACCCGGGTAGCCCGGCCGGGTTTGACCCGGCGGTTCTGCCGTCGGTCTCGCCTTCGAGGGCGGAGCCTCCCCCGTGTACAGGCCGATTTTCGTGCATTTCAAACCGTGGGAAGCGGTCCAAAAGGGGATGGGAGTGAATGTGACTGCTCATACCGACCTTGGCGCTTCCGACCCGGGTAGCTCAGCCGGGTTTGACCCGGCGGTTCTGCCGACGGTCTCGCCTTCGAGGGGGGAGCGTCCCCCGTGTTCAGGCCGAATTTTGTGCATTTCGAACCGTGGGAAGTTGCCCAAAAGTCGATGGGAGTGAATGTGACTGCTCAACCCGACTTTGGCGCTTCCGAGCCGGGTAGCTCAGCCGGGTTTGACCCGGCGGTTCTGCCGACGGTCTCGTCTTCGAGGCGGGTGCCTCCCCCGTGTACAGGCCGATTTTCATGCATTTCGTACCGTGGGAAGTGGTCCAAAAGGGAATAGGGGTGGACGTGACTGCTCATACCGACATTGAGACTTGTAAGCCGTGTAGCTCGGCCGGGTTTGATCCGGCGGGTCTGCCGACGGTCTCGTCTTCGAGGCGGGTGCCTCCCCCGTGTACAGGCCGATTTTCGTGCATTTCGAACCGTGGGAAGTGGTCCAAAAGGGGATGGGGGTGGACGTGACTGCTCAACCCGACTTTGAGGCTTCTAACCCGGGTAGCTCGGCCGGGTTTGACCCGTCGATTCTGCCGATGGTCTCGTTTTGGAGGGGGGAGCCTCCCCCGTGTTCAGTCCGATTTTCGTGCATTTCGAACCGTGGGAAGTGGCCCAAAAGGGGATGGGAGTGAATGTGACTGCTCATACCGACTTTGGCGCTTCCGAGCCTGGTAGCTCAGCCGGGTTTGATCCGGCGGTTCTGCCGACGGTCTCGTCTTCGAGGCGGCTCCCTCCCCCGTGTACAGGCCGATTTTCATGCATTTGCAACGGTGGGAAGTTGCCCAAAAGGGGATGGGAGTGAATGTGACTGCTCAACCCGACTTTGGCGCTTCCGAGCCTGGTAGCTCAGCCGGGTTTGAACCGGCGGTTCTGCCGACGGTCTCGTCTTCGAGGCGGCTCCCTCCCCCGTGTACAGGCCGATTTTCGTGCATTTCGAACCGTGGGAAGTGGTCCAAAAGGGAATGGGGGTGGACGTGACTGCTCAACCCGACTCTGAGGCTTCTAACCCGGGTAGCTCGGCCGGGTTTGATCCGGCGGTTCTGCCGACGGTCTCGTCTTCGAGGCCGGTGCCTCCCCCGTGTACAGGCCGATTTTCGTGCATTTCCAACGGTGGGAAGTGGTCCAAAAGGGAATGGGGGTGGACGTGTCTGCTCATACCGACTTTGAGACTTGTAAGCCGGGTAGCTCAGCCGGGTTTGTTCCGGCGGTTCTGCCGACGGTCTCGTCATCGAGGGGGGAGCCTCCCCCGTGTCCAGGCCGATTTTCATGCATTTCCAACCGTGGGAAGTGGTCCAAAAGGGAATGGGGGTGAATGTGACTGCTCATACCGACTTTGAGACTTTTAAGCCGGGTAGCTCAGCCGGGTTTGACCCGGCGGTTCTGCCGACGGTCTCGCCTTCGAGGGGGGAGCGTCCCCCGTGTTCAGGCCGAATTTTGTGCATTTCGAACCGTGGGAAGTTGCCCAAAAGTCGATGGGAGTGAATGTGACTGCTCAACCCGACTTTGAGACTTGTAAGCCGGGTAGCTCAGCCGGGTTTGACCCGGCGGTTCTGCCGACGGTCTCGTCTTCGAGGCGGGTGCCTCCCCCGTGTACAGGCCGATTTTCATGCATTTCGTACCGTGGGAAGCGGTCCAAAAGGGGATGGGAGTGAACGTGACTGCTCATACCGACTTTGGCGCTTCCGAGCCGGGTAGCTCAGCCGGGTTTGACCCGGCGGGTCTGCCGACGGTCTCGCCTTCGAGGGGGGAGCGTCCCCCGTGTTCAGGCCGAATCTTGTGCATTTCGAACCGTGGGAAGTTGCCCAAAAGTCGATGGGAGTGAATGTGACTGCTCAACCCGACTTTGAGACTTGTAAGCCGGGTAGCTCAGCCGGGTTTGACCCGGCGGTTCTGCCGACGGTCTCGTCTTCGAGGCCGGTGCCTCCCCCGTGTACAGGCCGATTTTCGTGCATTTCCAACGGTGGGAAGTGGTCCAAAAGGGAATGGGGGTGGACGTGTCTGCTCATACCGACTTTGAGACTTGTAAGCCGGGTAGCTCAGCCGGGTTTGTTCCGGCGGTTCTGCCGACGGTCTCGTCATCGAGGGGGGAGCCTCCCCCGTGTCCAGGCCGATTTTCATGCATTTCCAACCGTGGGAAGTGGTCCAAAAGGGAATGGGGGTGAATGTGACTGCTCATACCGACTTTGAGACTTTTAAGCCGGGTAGCTCGGCCGGGTTTGACCCGGCGGTTCTGCCGACGGTCTCGTCTTCGAGGCGGGTGCCTCCCCCGTGTACAGGCCGATTTTCGTGCATTTCGAACCGTGGGAAGTGGTCTAAAAGTCGATGGGAGTGAACGTGACTGCTCAACCCGACTTTGAGACTTGTAAGCCGGGTAGCTCAGCCAGGTTTGACCCGGCGGTTCTGCCGACGGTCTCGCCTTCGAGGGCGGACCCTCCCCCGTGTACAGGCCGGTTTTCGTGCATTTCGAACCGTGGGAAGTGATCCAAAAGGGAATGGGGGTGAACGTGACTGCCCAACCCGGCTTTGAGACTTGTAAGCCGGGTAGCTCAGCCGGGTTGGACCCGGCGGTTCTGCCGACGGTCTCGACTTCGAGGCGGGTGCCTCCCCCGTGTACAGGCCGATTTTCATGCATTTGCAACGGTGGGAAGTTGCCCAAAAGTCGATGGGAGTGAATGTGACTGCTCAACCCGACTTCGAGACTTGTAAGCCGGGTAGCTCAGCCGGGTTTGACCCGGCGGTTCTGCCGACGGTCTCGCCTTCGAGGGGGGAGCCTCCCCCGTGTACAGGCCGATTTTCGTGCATTTCCAACGGTGGGAACAGGTTCAAAAGGGGATGGGAGTGATTGTGACTGCTCAACCCGACTCTAGGGCTTCTAACCCGGGTAGCCCGGCCGGGTTTGACCCGGCGGTTCTGCCGACGGTCTCGTCTTCGAGGCGGGTGCCTCCCCCGTATACAGGCCGATTTTCATGCATTTCGAACCGTGGGAAGTGGTCCAAAAGGGAATGGGGGTGGACGTGTCTGCTCATACCGACTTTGAGACTTGTAAGCCGGGTAGCTCAGCCGGGTTTGATCCGGCGGTTCTGCCGACGGTCTCGCCTTCGAGGGGGGAGCCTCCCCCGTGTTCAGTCCGATTTCCATGCATTTCCAACCGTGGGAAGTTGCCCAAAAGGGGATGGGAGTGAATGTGACTGCTCAACCCGACTTTGGCGCTTCCGAGCCGGGTAGCTCAGCCGGGTTTGACCCGGCGGTTCTGCCGACGGTCTCGTCTTCGAGGCGGGTGCCTCCCCCGTATACAGGCCGATTTTCATGCATTTCGAACCGTGGGAAGTGGTCCAAAAGGGAATGGGGGTGGACGTGTCTGCTCATACCGACTTTGAGACTTGTAAGCCGGGTAGCTCAGCCGGGTTTGATCCGGCGGTTCTGCCGACGGTCTCGCCTTCGAGGGGGGAGCCTCCCCCGTGTTCAGTCCGATTTCCATGCATTTCCAACCGTGGGAAGTTGCCCAAAAGGGGATGGGAGTGAATGTGACTGCTCAACCCGACTTTGGCGCTTCCGAGCCGGGTAGCTCAGCCGGGTTTGACCCGGCGGTTCTGCCGACGGTCTCGTCTTCGAGGCGGGTGCCTCCCCCGTGTACAGGCCGATTTTCATGCATTTGGAACCGTGGGAAGTGGTCCAAAAGGGAATGGGGGTGGACGTGACTGCTCATACCGACTTTGAGACTTGTAAGCCGGGTAGCTCAGCCGGGTTTGACCCGGCGGTTCTGCCGACGGTCTCGCCTTCGAGGGGGGAGCCTCCCCCGTGTTCAGTCCGATTTTCGTGCATTTCCCACGGTGGGAAATGGTATCTTTCATTACGGGGACAAGGGTCTGAAGCGGTGAAGTCAGTAACCGGCATAGTTAAGGAAAGGGTTCGAATTTTCTCAACAGTACGAAAAAAGTGAGCAGGGAAGCTAGAGAAGGTGTCAGTGAGTCCCAAACGAGTGAACCGCAAAACTTAGGGAAATGCCCGAAAGCGTTTTAAAGGGTGAAATCGGGAACGAGGAAATGATCGGAAAGTGCCTGAAAGTGCTAAATGAGTAAACAGAAAAACGAAGAAAAATGTTTGAAAAGAAGAAGTGAGTAACCAGGAAAACTTAGAAAAATGTTCAAAACGAAGAAATCAGTAACCAGGAAAACTTAGAAAAATGATCAAAAAGAAGAAATGAGTAACCAGGAAAACTTAGAAAAATGTTTAAAAAGAAGAAATCAGTAACCAGGAAAACTTAGGAAAATGTTTAAAAAGAAGAAATCAGTAACCAGAAAAACTGCGAAAAATGTTTAAAAAGAAGAAATGAGTAACCAGAAAAACTTAGAAAAATGTTTAAAAAGAAGAAATCAGTAACCAGGAAAACTTAGAAAAATGTTTAAAAAGAAGAAATCAGTAACCAGGAAAACTTAGAAAAATGTTATAAAAGAAGAAGTGAGTAACCAGAAAAACTTAGAAAAATGTTTAAAAAGAAGAAATCAGTAACCAGAAAAACTGCGAAAAATGTTTAAAAAGAAGAAATCAGTAACCAGACAAACTGCGAAAAATGTTTAAAAAGAAGAAATCAGTAACCAGGAAAACTTAGAAAAATGTTTAAAAAGAAGAAGTGAGTAACCAGAAAAACTTAGAAAAATGTTTAAAAAGAAGAAATCAGTAACCAGAAAAACTTAGAAAAATGTTTAAAAAGAAGAAATCAGTAACCAGAAAAACTGCGAAAAATGTTTAAAAAGAAGAAATCAGTAACCAGAAAAACTTAGAAAAATGTTTAAAAAGAAGAAGTGAGTAACCAGAAAAACTTAGAAAAATGTTTAAAAAGAAGAAATCAGTAACCAGAAAAACGGCGAAAAATGTTTAAAAAGAAGAAATCAGTAACCAGACAAACTGCGAAAAATGTTTAAAAAGAAGAAATCAGTAACCAGAAAAACTTAGAAAAATGTTTAAAAAGAAGAAATCAGTAACCAGAAAAACTTAGAAAAATGTTTCAAAAGAAGAAGTGAGTAACCAGAAAAACTTAGAAAAATGTTTAAAAAGAAGAAGTGAGTAACCAGAAAAACTTAGAAAAATGTTTAAAAAGAAGAAATCAGTAACCAGAAAAACTTAGAAAAATGTTTAAAAAGAAGAAATCAGTAACCAGAAAAACTGCGAAAAATGTTTAAAAAGAAGAAATCAGTAACCAGACAAACTGCGAAAAATGTTTAAAAAGAAGAAATCAGTAACCAGGAAAACTTAGAAAAATGTTTAAAAAGAAGAAGTCAGTAACCAGAAAAACTTAGAAAAATGTTTAAAAAGAAGAAATCAGTAACCAGAAAAACTTAGAAAAATGTTTAAAAAGAAGAAATCAGTAACCAGAAAAACTGCGAAAAATGTTTAAAAAGAAGAAATCAGTAACCAGAAAAACTTAGAAAAATGTTTAAAAAGAAGAAGTGAGTAACCAGAAAAACTTAGAAAAATGTTTAAAAAGAAGAAATCAGTAACCAGAAAAACGGCGAAAAATGTTTAAAAAGAAGAAATCAGTAACCAGACAAACTGCGAAAAATGTTTAAAAAGAAGAAATCAGTAACCAGAAAAACTTAGAAAAATGTTTCAAAAGAAGAAGTGAGTAACCAGAAAAACTTAGAAAAATGTTTAAAAAGAAGAAGTGAGTAACCAGAAAAACTTAGAAAAATGTTTAAAAAGAAGAAATCAGTAACCAGAAAAACTTAGAAAAATGTTTAAAAAGAAGAAATCAGTAACCAGAAAAACTGCGAAAAATGTTTAAAAAGAAGAAATCAGTAACCAGACAAACTGCGAAAAATGTTTAAAAAGAAGAAATCAGTAACCAGGAAAACTTAGAAAAATGTTTAAAAAGAAGAAGTGAGTAACCAGAAAAACTTAGAAAAATGTTTAAAAAGAAGAAATCAGTAACCAGAAAAACTTAGAAAAATGTTTAAAAAGAAGAAATCAGTAACCAGAAAAACTGCGAAAAATGTTTAAAAAGAAGAAATCAGTAACCAGAAAAACTTAGAAAAATGTTTAAAAAGAAGAAGTGAGTAACCAGAAAAACTTAGAAAAATGTTTAAAAAGAAGAAATCAGTAACCAGAAAAACGGCGAAAAATGTTTAAAAAGAAGAAATCAGTAACCAGACAAACTGCGAAAAATGTTTAAAAAGAAGAAATCAGTAACCAGAAAAACTTAGAAAAATGTTTCAAAAGAAGAAGTGAGTAACCAGAAAAACTTAGAAAAATGTTTAAAAAGAAGAAGTGAGTAACCAGAAAAACTTAGAAAAATGTTTAAAAAGAAGAAATCAGTAACCAGAAAAACTTAGAAAAATGTTTAAAAAGAAGAAATCAGTAACCAGAAAAACTTAGAAAAATGTTTAAAAAGAAGAAATCAGTAACCAGAAAAACTGCGAAAAATGTTTAAAAAGAAGAAATCAGTAACCAGACAAACTGCGAAAAATGTTTAAAAAGAAGAAATCAGTAACCAGGAAAACTTAGAAAAATGTTTAAAAAGAAGAAGTGAGTAACCAGAAAAACTTAGAAAAATGTTTAAAAAGAAGAAATCAGTAACCAGAAAAACTTAGAAAAATGTTTAAAAAGAAGAAATCAGTAACCAGAAAAACTGCGAAAAATGTTTAAAAAGAAGAAATCAGTAACCAGGAAAACTTAGAAAAATGTTTAAAAAGAAGAAGTGAGTAACCAGAAAAACTTAGAAAAATGTTTAAAAAGAAGAAATCAGTAACCAGAAAAACTTAGAAAAATGTTTAAAAAGAAGAAATCAGTAACCAGAAAAACTGCGAAAAATGTTTAAAAAGAAGAAATCAGTAACCAGAAAAACTTAGAAAAATGTTTAAAAAGAAGAAGTGAGTAACCAGAAAAACTTAGAAAAATGTTTAAAAAGAAGAAATCAGTAACCAGAAAAACGGCGAAAAATGTTTAAAAAGAAGAAATCAGTAACCAGACAAACTGCGAAAAATGTTTAAAAAGAAGAAATCAGTAACCAGAAAAACTTAGAAAAATGTTTCAAAAGAAGAAGTGAGTAACCAGAAAAACTTAGAAAAATGTTTAAAAAGAAGAAGTGAGTAACCAGAAAAACTTAGAAAAATGTTTAAAAAGAAGAAATCAGTAACCAGAAAAACTTAGAAAAATGTTTAAAAAGAAGAAATCAGTAACCAGAAAAACTGCGAAAAATGTTTAAAAAGAAGAAATCAGTAACCAGGAAAACTTAGAAAAATGTTTAAAAAGAAGAAATGAGTAACCAGGAAAACTTAGAAAAATGTTTAAAAAGAAGAAATGAGTAACCAGGAAAACTTAGAAAAATGTTTAAAAAGAAGAAATCAGTAACCAGAAAAACTTAGAAAAATGTTTAAAAAGAAGAAATCAGTAACCAGAAAAACGGCGAAAAATGTTTAAAAAGAAGAAATGAGTAACCAGAAAAACTTAGAAAAATGTTTAAAAAGAAGAAATCAGTAACCAGAAAAACGGCGAAAAATGTTTAAAAAGAAGAAATCAGTAACCAGAAAAACTTAGAAAAATGTTTAAAAAGAAGAAGTGAGTAACCAGAAAAACTTAGAAAAATGTTTAAAAAGAAGAAATGAGTAACCAGAAAAACTTAGAAAAATGTTTAAAAAGAAGAAATCAGTAACCAGAAAAACTTAGAAAAATGTTTAAAAAGAAGAAATGAGTAACCAGAAAAACGGCGAAAAATGTTTAAAAAGAAGAAATCAGTAACCAGAAAAACGGCGAAAAATGTTTAAAAAGAAGAAATCAGTAACCAGACAAACTGCGAAAAATGTTTAAAAAGAAGAAATCAGTAACCAGAAAAACTTAGAAAAATGTTTAAAAAGAAGAAATCAGTAACCAGGAAAACTTGGAAAAAAACACTTAGAAAAATTTTCAGCAAAGTGTGAAAAATATTCTAAGTGTCAGCGGAGGAAAATGCTGCAGCATCGGGAAAGATTCGCAAACTTACACCGAACATGTGCTCCGAAGTGCCGGAGGAATTGGGTGAATTGAGCCCGGCAAATGGCCAGCTGTCGTTTTGTGCCTGCAGCCCGAAAACTTTAACTTTGTCTGTCGCGGAAGTCCGGACCGAGAAAAATCCAAACGGTTTTGACCGGACCGAGTTCCAGACCGATGCAGTCAAATTTGGAATTCAGACCCATTCAGTGCCACTTGTAGTTTTTCCGCAGTGAGGTTGGCGGGGTACCCGGAGATATATGGGAACACGATTTTTAGAACAAAATGGCGGCGCGGGACCGTTCTGAAAGGCATCCGAAAAACGGTTCCACGGGCATAGCACTTTAATGACAGGTATGAGTGCATGCCGGAGAGCTCTTGGAAGTCGAATTTTTGACACTTTGTCAATTTTTTGACAGATTTGACAAACTCTTTCTGTCTGTTCTAAGAGTCAGTCAGAGACTTGTGCGGCGGTCTTTTGACACTATTGGAGGGCGGGCAAACCCCACGTTGACTCCGGCCGTCCCTCCACAGGCGCTCGTGTCCAAAATGAAGGCGAGAGACGCGAGTGGCCTGGTTCCCTTGGGTGTTGCCAAGAAGGCTGCGGGCTGACCGTTGCCTGAGCACTCCCTAAAGCCTCTTGTGATGAGAGCAGACCTCGCCTGCCGCACGACCGGCTCTGGGAGTCGTTGGGCCGCTATTTGTGAATAGTCTGGTCCTCCTCTGCCACCCGGACAAGCGCGATGGCTCTGCCGCCCTGCGGTGCTCGTCACCCAGGTTTGGGGAACACGATACTCGTAACAAAAATAAAAGGCGGCTCGGGACCTGCAGGCGAAAGGGGTCCCGTGGTGCTAAGCACGTCGACTTCGGGTCTCGGTGCAAGCCGGAGAGCTCACGGAAGTCTAAAGTTTTCGGCACGTGGTCGAATCTTTTCAAAGGCTTACCCGGCTCTTTCCGTCCATTCTGAGAGTAAGTCAGAGGCCGGTGCGGAGGTCTCTTGACAATCGGAGGGGGTGGTGGCCCTCCGCAGGCGCTCGTGTCGAAAATGAAGGCGAGAGACGCGAGTGGCCTGGTTCCCCTGGGTGTTGCCAGGAAGGCTGCGGGCTGACCCTTGCCTGAGCACTCCCTAAAGCCTCTTGTGATGAGAGCAGACCTCGCGCGCCGCACGACCGGCTCTGGGAGTCGTTGGGCCGCTATCTGTGAATAGTCTGGTCCTCCTCTGCCACCCGGCCAAGTGCGATGGCTCTGCCGCCCTGCGGTGCTCGTCACGCAGGTATGGGGCACACGATGCTCGTAACAGCAAATAAAGGCGGCTCGGGACCTGCAGGCGAAAGGGGTCCCGTGGTGCTTAGCACGTCGACTTCGGGTCTCG
>NW_027310268.1:82500-94924 GCF_047496795.1 Chiloscyllium punctatum
ATTTTCGAGTTGGTATAAATCAGTAACCACTGACACTTAGAATTTTTTCGAGTTGGTATAAATCAGTAACCACTGACACTTAGAATATTTTCGACTTGGTATAAATCAGTAACCACTGACACTTAGAATATTTTCGGGTTGGTATAAATCAGTAACCACCGACACTTAGAATATTTTCGAGTTGGTATAAATCAGTAACCACTGACACTTAGAATATTTTCGGGTTGGTATAAATCAGTAACCACCGACACTTAGAATATTTTCGGGTTGGTACAAATCAGTAACCACTGACACTTAGAATATTTTCGAGTTGGTATAAATCAGTAACCACTGACACTTAGAATTTTTTCGAGTTGGTATAAATCAGTAACCACTGACACTTAGAATATTTTCGGGTTGGTATAAATCAGTAACCACCGACACTTAGAATATTTTCGGGTTGGTATAAATCAGTAACCACTGACACTTAGAATTTTTTCGGGTCGGTACAAATCAGTAACCACTGACACTTAGAATATTTTCGGGTTGTATAAATCAGTAACCACCGACACTTAGAATATTTTCGAGTTGGTATAAATCAGTAACCACTGACACTTAGAATTTTTTCGAGTTGGTATAAATCAGTAACCACTGACACTTAGAATATTTTCGGGTTGGTATAAATCAGTAACCACCGACACTTAGAATATTTTCGAGTTGGTATAAATCAGTAACCACTGACACTTAGAATTTTTTCGAGTTGGTATAAATCAGTAACCACTGACACTTAGAATATTTTCGGGTTGGTATAAATCAGTAACCACCGACACTTAGAATATTTTCGAGTTGGTATAAATCAGTAACCACCGACACTTAGAATTTTTCGAGTTGGTATAAATCAGTAACCACTGACACTTAGAATTTTTTCGGGTTGGTATAAATCAGTAACCACCGACACTTAGAATATTTTCGAGTTGGTATAAATCAGTAACCACTGACACTTAGAATTTTTCGGGTCGGTATAAATCAGTAACCACTGACACTTAGAATTTTTTCGAGTTGGTATAAATCAGTAACCACTGACACTTAGAATATTTTCGGGTTGGTATAAATCAGTAACCACTGACACTTAGAATTTTTTCGACTTGGTATAAATCAGTAACCACTGACACTTAGAATTTTTTCGGGTTGGTATAAATCAGTAACCACTGACACTTAGAATATTTTCGGGTCGGTACAAATCAGTAACCACTGACACTTAGAATATTTTCGGGTTGGTATAAATCAGTAACCACTGACACTTAGAATTTTTTCGAGTTGGTATAAATCAGTAACCACTGACACTTAGAATTTTTTCGGGTTGGTATAAATCAGTAACCACCGACACTTAGAATATTTTCGGGTTGGTATAAATCAGTAACCACCGACACTTAGAATTTTTTCGGCTCAGTAGAAATCAGTAACCAAGCGCATTTTTGAATTGGTTACTGATTTCTCCGTTCGAGTTGCGGCTGCGGTTGGCTTCAAATAGTGGTGGGGGCTTAATTATCGCCGAGGGGAGCATGTCCCGGTGGTGTGGCCGAGGATGGAGTGCCTTTTGAAGGGGGTGTTTCTGAATTTGGACCCTTTTTGAGTTGCATGGCCGGATGGGTGTGGTTTTGAAGGGTGTGTCTGTCTGGAGTGGCACCGGCGTTGGTGTGAGGCTGAGGGTGGGCGTTCGGTTCCTGGTTAGGGATAGGGAAAGGGTGAGACTTAGCTTTAGTGCTCGTGCCCCCGATTTTGGTAATGTTTGACGTCAATTTTCCAAGGAGGCGAATGCAAGGCTTCAGAGGGACTTTGAGTGTTCGGGGGGCGGGGTAGCTCAGCCGGATTTGCCCCGGCGGTTCTGCGGACGGTGTTGACTTCGAGGGCGGACCGGCCCCCGTGTTCAGTCCGAATATCGTGCATTGTTAACGGCGGGAAGTGTTCCAAAAGGGAATGGGATTGAATGTGACTGCTGAAGCCGACTTTGAGACCTGTAACGCGGGTAGCTCAGCCGGATTTGACCCGGCGGTTCTGGCGACGGTCTCGCCTTCGAGGGGGGAGCGCCCCGCGTGTTCAGGCCGAATTTTGTGCATTTCCATCGGCGGGAAGAGGTCCAAACGGGAATGGGATTGAATGTGACTGCTGAAGCCGACATTGAGACCTCTAACGCGGGTAGCTCGGCAGGATTTGACCCGGCGGTTCTGCCGAAGGTCTCACCTTCGAGGGGGGAGCGTCCCGCGTGTTCAGGCCGAATATCGTGCATTGTTAACGGCGGGAAGTGTTCCAAAAGGGAATGGGATTGAATGTGACTGCTGAAGCCGACATTGAGACCTCTAACGCGGGTAGCTCGGCCGGATTTGACCCGGCGGTTCTGGCGACGGTCTCGCCTTCGAGGGGGGGAGCGTCCCGCGTGTTCAGGCCGAATTTTGTGCATTTCCATCGGCGGGAAGAGGTCCAAACGGGAATGGGATTGAATGTGACTGCTGAAGCCGACATTGAGACCTCTAACGCGGGTAGCTCGGCCGGATTTGACCCGGCGGTTCTGCCGAAGGTCTCACCTTCGAGGGGGGAGCCTCCCGCGTGTTCAGGCCGAATTTTGTGCATTTCCATCGGCGGGAAGAGGTCCAAACGGGAATGGGATTGAATGTGACTGCTGAAGCCGACATTGAGACCTCTAACGCGGGTAGCTCGGCCGGATTTGACCCGGCGGTTCTGCCGAAGGTCCTCACCTTCGAGGGGGGAGCGCCCACCGTGTACAGGCCGATTTTCATGCATTTCCAACCGTGGGAAGGGGTCCGAAAGGGGATGGGGGTGAACGTGACTGCTCAACCCGACTTTGAGACCTGTAACGCGGGTAGCTCAGCCGGATTTGACCCGGCGGTTCTGGCGACGGTCTCGCCTTCGAGGGGGGAGCGTCCCGCGTGTTCAGGCCGAATTTTGTGCATTTCCATCGGCGGGAAGAGGTCCAAACGGGAATGGGATTGAATGTGACTGCTGAAGCCGACATTGAGACCTCTAACGCGGGTAGCTCGGCAGGATTTGACCCGGCGGTTCTGCCGAAGGTCTCACCTTCGAGGGGGGAGCGCCCACCGTGTACAGGCCGATTTTCATGCATTTCCAACCGTGGGAAGGGGGCCGAAAGGGGATGGGGGTGAATGTGACTGCTCAACCCGACTTTGAGGCATCTAACCCGGGTAGCTCAGCCGGGTTTGACCCGGCGGTTCTGCCGACGGCCTCGCCTTCGAGGGGGGAGCGTCCCCCGTGTACAGGCCGATTTTCATGCATTTCGAACCGTGGGAAGTGGCCCAAAAGGGGATGGGAGTGAATGTGACTGCTCAACCCGACTTTGGCGCTTCCGAGCCGGGTAGCTCAGCCGGGTTTGACCCGGCGGTTCTGCCGACGGTCTCGTCTTCGAGGCGGGTGCCTCCCCCGTGTACAGGCCGATTTTCATGCATTTCGTACCGTGGGAAGTGGTCCAAAAGGGAATGGGGGTGGACGTGACTGCTCATACCGACATCGAGACTTGTAAGCCGTGTAGCTCGGCCGGGTTTGATCCGGCGGGTCTGCCGACGGTCTCGTCTTCGAGAGGGGGGCCTCCCCCGTGTACAGGCCGATTTTCGTGCATTTCCAACGGTGGGAAGAGGTTCAAAAGGGGATGGGGGTGAATGTGACTGCTCAACCCGACTCTGAGGCTTCTAACCCGGGTAGCCCGGCCGGGTTTGACCCGGCGGTTCTGCCGTCGGTCTCGCCTTCGAGGGCGGAGCCTCCCCCGTGTACAGGCCGATTTTCGTGCATTTCAAACCGTGGGAAGCGGTCCAAAAGGGGATGGGAGTGAATGTGACTGCTCATACCGACCTTGGCGCTTCCGACCCGGGTAGCTCAGCCGGGTTTGACCCGGCGGTTCTGCCGACGGTCTCGTCTTCGAGGCGGGTGCCTCCCCCGTGTACAGGCCGATTTTCATGCATTTCGTACCGTGGGAAGTGGTCCAAAAGGAATGGGGGTGAATGTGACTGCTCAACCCGACTCTGAGGCTTCTAACCCGGGTAGCTCGGCCGGGTTTGACCCGGCGGTTCTGCCGTCGGTCTCGCCTTCGAGAGGGGCGCCTCCCCCGTGTACAGGCCGATTTTCGTGCATTTCCAACGGTGGGAAGAGGTTCAAAAGGGGATGGGGGTGAATGTGACTGCTCAACCCGACTCTGAGGCTTCTAACCCGGGTAGCCCGGCCGGGTTTGACCCGGCGGTTCTGCCGTCGGTCTCGCCTTCGAGGGCGGAGCCTCCCCCGTGTACAGGCCGATTTTCGTGCATTTCAAACCGTGGGAAGCGGTCCAAAAGGGGATGGGAGTGAATGTGACTGCTCATACCGACCTTGGCGCTTCCGACCCGGGTAGCTCAGCCGGGTTTGACCCGGCGGTTCTGCCGACGGTCTCGCCTTCGAGGGGGGAGCGTCCCCCGTGTTCAGGCCGAATTTTGTGCATTTCGAACCGTGGAAGTTGCCCAAAAGTCGATGGGAGTGAATGTGACTGCTCAACCCGACTTTGGCGCTTCCGAGCCGGGTAGCTCAGCCGGGTTTGACCCGGCGGTTCTGCCGACGGTCTCGTCTTCGAGGCGGGTGCCTCCCCCGTGTACAGGCCGATTTTCATGCATTTCGTACCGTGGGAAGTGGTCCAAAAGGGAATAGGGGTGGACGTGACTGCTCATACCGACATTGAGACTTGTAAGCCGTGTAGCTCGGCCGGGTTTGATCCGGCGGGTCTGCCGACGGTCTCGTCTTCCGAGGCGGGTGCCTCCCCCGTGTACAGGCCGATTTTCGTGCATTTCGAACCGTGGAAGTGGTCCAAAAGGGGATGGGGGTGGACGTGACTGCTCAACCCGACTTTGAGGCTTCTAACCCGGGTAGCTCGGCCGGGTTTGACCCGTCGATTCTGCCGATGGGTCTCGTTTTGAGGGGGGAGCCTCCCCCGTGTTCAGTCCGATTTTCGTGCATTTCGAACCGTGGGAAGTGGCCCAAAAGGGGATGGGAGTGAATGTGACTGCTCATACCGACTTTGGCGCTTCCGAGCCTGGTAGCTCAGCCGGGTTTGATCCGGCGGTTCTGCCGACGGTCTCGTCTTCGAGGCGGCTCCCTCCCCCGTGTACAGGCCGATTTTCATGCATTTGCAACGGTGGGAAGTTGCCCAAAAGGGGATGGGAGTGAATGTGACTGCTCAACCCGACTTTGGCGCTTCCGAGCCTGGTAGCTCAGCCGGGTTTGAACCGGCGGTTCTGCCGACGGTCTCGTCTTCGAGGCGGCTCCCTCCCCCGTGTACAGGCCGATTTTCGTGCATTTCGAACCGTGGGAAGTGGTCCAAAAGGGAATTGGGGGTGGACGTGACTGCTCAACCCGACTCTTGAGGCTTCTAACCCGGGTAGCTCGGCCGGGTTTGATCCGGCGGTTCTGCCGACGGTCTCGTCTTCGAGGCCGGTGCCTCCCCGTGTACAGGCCGATTTTCGTGCATTTCCAACGGTGGGAAGTGGTCCAAAAGGGAATGGGGGTGGACGTGTCTGCTCATACCGACTTTGAGACTTGTAAGCCGGGTAGCTCAGCCGGGTTTGTTCCGGCGGTTCTGCCGACGGTCTCGTCATCGAGGGGGGAGCCTCCCCCGTGTCCAGGCCGATTTTCATGCATTTCCAACCGTGGGAAGTGGTCCAAAAGGGAATGGGGGTGAATGTGACTGCTCATACCGACTTTGAGACTTTTAAGCCGGGTAGCTCAGCCGGGTTTGACCCGGCGGTTCTGCCGACGGTCTCGCCTTCGAGGGGGGAGCGTCCCCCGTGTTCAGGCCGAATTTTGTGCATTTCGAACCGTGGGAAGTTGCCCCAAAAGTCGATGGGAGTGAATGTGACTGCTCAACCCGACTTTGAGACTTGTAAGCCGGGTAGCTCAGCCGGGTTTGACCCGGCGGTTCTGCCGACGGTCTCGTCTTCGAGGCGGGTGCCTCCCCCGTGTACAGGCCGATTTTTCATGCATTTCGTACCGTGGGAAGCGGTCCAAAAGGGGATGGGGAGTGAACGTGACTGCTCATACCGACTTTGGCGCTTCCGAGCCGGGTAGCTCAGCCGGGTTTGACCGGCGGGTCTGCCGACGGTCTCGCCTTCGAGGGGGGAGCGTCCCCCGTGTTCAGGCCGAATCTTGTGCATTTCGAACCGTGGGAAGTTGCCCAAAAGTCGATGGGAGTGAATGTGACTGCTCAACCCGACTTTGAGACTTGTAAGCCGGGTAGCTCAGCCGGGTTTGACCCGGCGGTTCTGCCGACGGTCTCGTCTTCGAGGCCGGTGCCTCCCCCGTGTACAGGCCGATTTTCGTGCATTTCCAACGGTGGGAAGTGGTCCAAAAGGGAATGGGGGTGGACGTGTCTGCTCATACCGACTTTGAGACTTGTAAGCCGGGTAGCTCAGCCGGGTTTGTTCCGGCGGTTCTGCCGACGGTCTCGTCATCGAGGGGGGAGCCTCCCCGTGTCCAGGCCGATTTTCATGCATTTCCAACCGTGGGAAGTGGTCCAAAAGGGAATGGGGGTGAATGTGACTGCTCATACCGACTTTGAGACTTTTAAGCCGGGTAGCTCGGCCGGGTTTGACCCGGCGGTTCTGCCGACGGTCTCGTCTTCGAGGCGGGTGCCTCCCCCGTGTACAGGCCGATTTTCGTGCATTTCGAACCGTGGGAAGTGGTCTAAAAGTCGATGGGAGGTGAACGTGACTGCTCAACCCGACTTTGAGACTTGTAAGCCGGGTAGCTCAGCCAGGTTTGACCCGGCGGTTCTGCCGACGGTCTCGCCTTCGAGGGCGGACCCTCCCCCGTGTACAGGCCGGTTTTCGTGCATTTCGAACCGTGGGAAGTGATCCAAAAGGGAATGGGGGGTGAACGTGACTGCCCAACCCGGCTTTGAGACTTGTAAGCCGGGTAGCTCAGCCGGGTTGGACCCGGCGGTTCTGCCGACGGTCTCGACTTCGAGGCGGGTGCCTCCCCCGTGTACAGGCCGATTTTCATGCATTTGCAACGGTGGGAAGTTGCCCAAAAGTCGATGGGAGTGAATGTGACTGCTCAACCCGACTTCGAGACTTGTAAGCCGGGTAGCTCAGCCGGGTTTGACCCGGCGGTTCTGCCGACGGTCTCGCCTTCGAGGGGGGAGCCTCCCCCGTGTACAGGCCGATTTTCGTGCATTTCCAACGGTGGGAACAGGTTCAAAAGGGGATGGGAGTGATTGTGACTGCTCAACCCGACTCTAGGGCTTCTAACCCGGGTAGCCCGGCCGGGTTTGACCCGGCGGTTCTGCCGACGGTCTCGTCTTCGAGGCGGGTGCCTCCCCCGTATACAGGCCGATTTTCATGCATTTCGAACCGTGGAAGTGGTCCAAAAGGGAATGGGGGTGGACGTGTCTGCTCATACCGACTTTGAGACTTGTAAGCCGGGTAGCTCAGCCGGGTTTGATCCGGCGGTTCTGCCGACGGTCTCGCCTTCGAGGGGGGAGCCTCCCCCGTGTTCAGTCCGATTTCCATGCATTTCCAACCGTGGGAAGTTGCCCAAAAGGGGATGGGAGTGAATGTGACTGCTCAACCCGACTTTGGCGCTTCCGAGCCGGGTAGCTCAGCCGGGTTTGACCCGGCGTTCTGCCGACGGTCTCGTCTTCGAGGCGGGTGCCTCCCCCGTATACAGGCCGATTTTCATGCATTTCGAACGTGGGAAGTGGTCCAAAAGGGAATGGGGGTGGACGTGTCTGCTCATACCGACTTTGAGACTTGTAAGCCGGGTAGCTCAGCCGGGTTTGATCCGGCGGTTCTGCCGACGGTCTCGCCTTCGAGGGGGGAGCCTCCCCCGTGTTCAGTCCGATTTCCATGCATTTCCAACCGTGGGAAGTTGCCCAAAAGGGGATGGGAGTGAATGTGACTGCTCAACCCGACTTTGGCGCTTCCGAGCCGGGTAGCTCAGCCGGGTTTGACCCGGCGGTTCTGCCGACGGTCTCGTCTTCGAGGCGGGTGCCTCCCCCGTGTACAGGCCGATTTTCATGCATTTGGAACCGTGGGAAGTGGTCCAAAAGGGAATGGGGGGTGGACGTGACTGCTCATACCGACTTTGAGACTTGTAAGCCGGGTAGCTCAGCCGGGTTTGACCCGGCGGTTCTGCCGACGGTCTCGCCTTCGAGGGGGGAGCCTCCCCCGTGTTCAGTCCGATTTTCGTGCATTTCCCACGGTGGGAAATGGTATCTTTCATTACGGGGACAAGGGTCTGAAGCGGTGAAGTCAGTAACCGGCATAGTTAAGGAAAGGGTTCGAATTTTCTCAACAGTACGAAAAAAGTGAGCAGGGAAGCTAGAGAAGGTGTCAGTGAGTCCCAAACGAGTGAACCGCAAAACTTAGGGAAATGCCCGAAAGCGTTTTAAAGGGTGAAATCGGGAACGAGGAAATGATCGGAAAGTGCCTGAAAGTGCTAAATGAGTAAACAGAAAAACGAAGAAAAATGTTTGAAAAGAAGAAGTGAGTACCAGGAAAACTTAGAAAAATGTTCAAAACGAAGAAATCAGTAACCAGGAAAACTTAGAAAAATGATCAAAAAGAAGAAATGAGTAACCAGGAAAACTTAGAAAAATGTTTAAAAAGAAGAAATCAGTAACCAGGAAAACTTAGGAAAAATGTTTAAAAAGAAGAAATCAGTAACCAGAAAAACTGCGAAAAATGTTTAAAAAGAAGAAATGAGTAACCAGAAAAACTTAGAAAAATGTTTAAAAAGAAGAAATCAGTAACCAGGAAAACTTAGAAAAATGTTTAAAAAGAAGAAATCAGTAACCAGGAAAACTTAGAAAAATGTTATAAAAGAAGAAGTGAGTAACCAGAAAAACTTAGAAAAATGTTTAAAAAGAAGAAATCAGTAACCAGAAAAACTGCGAAAAATGTTTAAAAAGAAGAAATCAGTAACCAGACAAACTGCGAAAAATGTTTAAAAAGAAGAAATCAGTAACCAGGAAAACTTAGAAAAATGTTTAAAAAGAAGAAGTGAGTAACCAGAAAAACTTAGAAAAATGTTTAAAAAGAAGAAATCAGTAACCAGAAAAACTTAGAAAAATGTTTAAAAAGAAGAAATCAGTAACCAGAAAAACTGCGAAAAATGTTTAAAAAGAAGAAATCAGTAACCAGAAAAACTTAGAAAAATGTTTAAAAGAAGAAGTGAGTAACCAGAAAAACTTAGAAAAATGTTTAAAAAGAAGAAATCAGTAACCAGAAAAACGGCGAAAAATGTTTAAAAAGAAGAAATCAGTAACCAGACAAACTGCGAAAAATGTTTAAAAAGAAGAAATCAGTAACCAGAAAAACTTAGAAAAATGTTTAAAAAGAAGAAATCAGTAACCAGAAAAACTTAGAAAAATGTTTCAAAAGAAGAAGTGAGTAACCAGAAAAACTTAGAAAAATGTTTAAAAAGAAGAAGTGAGTAACCAGAAAAACTTAGAAAAATGTTTAAAAAGAAGAAATCAGTAACCAGAAAAACTTAGAAAAATGTTAAAAAGAAGAAATCAGTAACCAGAAAAACTGCGAAAAATGTTTAAAAAGAAGAAATCAGTAACCAGACAAACTGCGAAAAATGTTTAAAAAGAAGAAATCAGTAACCAGGAAAACTTAGAAAAATGTTTAAAAAGAAGAAGTCAGTAACCAGAAAAACTTAGAAAAATGTTTAAAAAGAAGAAATCAGTAACCAGAAAAACTTAGAAAAATGTTTAAAAAGAAGAAATCAGTAACCAGAAAAACTGCGAAAAATGTTTAAAAAGAAGAAATCAGTAACCAGAAAAACTTAGAAAAATGTTTAAAAAGAAGAAGTGAGTAACCAGAAAAACTTAGAAAAATGTTTAAAAAGAAGAAATCAGTAACCAGAAAAACGGCGAAAAATGTTTAAAAAGAAGAAATCAGTAACCAGACAAACTGCGAAAAATGTTTAAAAGAAGAAATCAGTAACCAGAAAAAACTTAGAAAAATGTTTCAAAGAAGAAGTGAGTAACCAGAAAAACTTAGAAAAATGTTTAAAAGAAGAAGTGAGTAACCAGAAAAACTTAGAAAAATGTTTAAAAAGAAGAAATCAGTAACCAGAAAAACTTAGAAAAATGTTTAAAAAGAAGAAATCAGTAACCAGAAAAACTGCGAAAAATGTTTAAAAAGAAGAAATCAGTAACCAGACAAACTGCGAAAAATGTTTAAAAAGAAGAAATCAGTAACCAGGAAAACTTAGAAAAATGTTTAAAAAGAAGAAGTGAGTAACCAGAAAAAACTTAGAAAAATGTTTAAAAAGAAGAAATCAGTAACCAGAAAAAACTTAGAAAAATGTTTAAAAAGAAGAAATCAGTAACCAGAAAAACTGCGAAAAATGTTTAAAAAGAAGAAATCAGTAACCAGAAAAACTTAGAAAAATGTTTAAAAAGAAGAAGTGAGTAACCAGAAAAACTTAGAAAAATGTTTAAAAAGAAGAAATCAGTAACCAGAAAAACGGCGAAAAATGTTTAAAAAGAAGAAATCAGTAACCAGACAAACTGCGAAAAATGTTTAAAAAGAAGAAATCAGTAACCAGAAAAACTTAGAAAAATGTTTCAAAAGAGAAGTGAGTAACCAGAAAAACTTAGAAAAATGTTTAAAAAGAAGAAGTGAGTAACCAGAAAAACTTAGAAAAATGTTTAAAAAGAAGAAATCAGTAACCAGAAAAACTTAGAAAAATGTTTAAAAAGAAGAAATCAGTAACCAGAAAAACTTAGAAAAATGTTTTAAAAAGAAGAAATCAGTAACCAGAAAAACTGCGAAAAATGTTTAAAAAGAAGAAATCAGTAACCAGACAAACTGCGAAAAATGTTTAAAAAGAAGAAATCAGTAACCAGGAAAACTTAGAAAAATGTTTAAAAAGAAGAAGTGAGTAACCAGAAAAACTTAGAAAAATGTTTAAAAAGAAGAAATCAGTAACCAGAAAAACTTAGAAAAATGTTTAAAAAGAAGAAATCAGTAACCAGAAAAACTGCGAAAAATGTTTAAAAAGAAGAAATCAGTAACCAGGAAAACTTAGAAAAATGTTTAAAAAGAAGAAGTGAGTAACCAGAAAAACTTAGAAAAATGTTTTAAAAAGAAGAAATCAGTAACCAGAAAAACTTAGAAAAATGTTTAAAAGAAGAAATCAGTAACCAGAAAAACTGCGAAAATGTTTAAAAAGAAGAAATCAGTAACCAGAAAAACTTAGAAAAATGTTTAAAAAGAAGAAGTGAGTAACCAGAAAAACTTAGAAAAATGTTTAAAAAGAAGAAATCAGTAACCAGAAAAACGGCGAAAAATGTTTAAAAGAAGAAATCAGTAACCAGACAAACTGCGAAAAATGTTTAAAAAGAAGAAATCAGTAACCAGAAAAACTTAGAAAAATGTTTCAAAAGAAGAAGTGAGTAACCAGAAAAACTTAGAAAAATGTTTAAAAAGAAGAAGTGAGTAACCAGAAAAACTTAGAAAAATGTTTAAAAAGAAGAAATCAGTAACCAGAAAAACTTAGAAAAATGTTTAAAAAGAAGAAATCAGTAACCAGAAAAACTGCGAAAATGTTTAAAAAGAAGAAATCAGTAACCAGGAAAACTTAGAAAAATGTTTAAAAAGAAGAAATGAGTAACCAGGAAAACTTAGAAAAATGTTTAAAAAGAAGAAATGAGTAACCAGGAAAACTTAGAAAAATGTTAAAAAGAAGAAATCAGTAACCAGAAAAACTTAGAAAAATGTTTAAAAAGAAGAAATCAGTAACCAGAAAAACGGCGAAAAATGTTTAAAAAGAAGAAATGAGTAACCAGAAAAACTTAGAAAAATGTTTAAAAAGAAGAAATCAGTAACCAGAAAAACGGCGAAAAATGTTTAAAAAGAAGAAATCAGTAACCAGAAAAACTTAGAAAAAATGTTTAAAAAGAAGAAGTGAGTAACCAGAAAAACTTAGAAAAATGTTTAAAAAGAAGAAATGAGTAACCAGAAAAACTTAGAAAAATGTTTAAAAAGAAGAAATCAGTAACCAGAAAAACTTAGAAAAATGTTTAAAAAGAAGAAATGAGTAACCAGAAAAACGGCGAAAAATGTTTAAAAAGAAGAAATCAGTAACCAGAAAAACGGCGAAAAATGTTTAAAAGAAGAAATCAGTAACCAGACAAACTGCGAAAAATGTTTAAAAAGAAGAAATCAGTAACCAGAAAAACTTAGAAAAATGTTTAAAAAGAAGAAATCAGTAACCAGGAAAACTTGGAAAAAAACACTTAGAAAATTTTCAGCAAAGTGTGAAAAATATTCTAAGTGTCAGCGGAGGAAAATGCTGCAGCATCGGGAAAGATTCGCAAACTTACACCGAACATGTGCTCCGAAGTGCCGGAGGAATTGGTGAATTGAGCCCGGCAAATGGCCAG
>NW_027310268.1:100024-112524 GCF_047496795.1 Chiloscyllium punctatum
ATTTTCGGGTTGGTATAAATCAGTAACCACCGACACTTAGAATATTTTCGAGTTGGTATAAATCAGTAACCACTGACACTTAGAATATTTTCGACTTGGTATAAATCAGTAACCACTGACACTTAGAATATTTTCGGGTTGGTATAAATCAGTAACCACCGACACTTAGAATATTTTCGAGTTGGTATAAATCAGTAACCACCGACACTTAGAATTTTTTCGAGTTGGTATAAATCAGTAACCACTGACACTTAGAATATTTTCGGGTTGGTATAAATCAGTAACCACCGACACTTAGAATATTTTCGAGTTGGTATAAATCAGTAACCACTGACACTTAGAATTTTTTCGAGTTGGTATAAATCAGTAACCACTGACACTTAGAATATTTTCGACTTGGTATAAATCAGTAACCACTGACACTTAGAATATTTTCGGGTAGGTATAAATCAGTAACCACCGACACTTAGAATATTTTCGAGTTGGTATAAATCAGTAACCACCGACACTTAGAATTTTTCGAGTTGGTATAAATCAGTAACCACTGACACTTAGAATTTTTTCGGGTTGGTATAAATCAGTAACCACCGACACTTAGAATATTTTCGAGTTGGTATAAATCAGTAACCACTGACACTTAGAATTTTTTCGGGTCGGTATAAATCAGTAACCACTGACACTTAGAATTTTTTCGAGTTGGTATAAATCAGTAACCACTGACACTTAGAATATTTTCGGGTTGGTATAAATCAGTAACCACTGACACTTAGAATTTTTTCGACTTGGTATAAATCAGTAACCACTGACACTTAGAATTTTTTCGGGTTGGTATAAATCAGTAACCACTGACACTTAGAATATTTTCGGGTTGGTATAAATCAGTAACCACTGACACTTAGAATTTTTTCGGGTTGGTATAAATCAGTAACCACCGACACTTAGAATTTTTTCGGCTCAGTAGAAATCAGTAACCAAGCGCATTTTTGAATTGGTTACTGATTTCTCCGTTCGAGTTGCGGCTGCGGTTGGCTTCAAATAGTGGTGGGGGCTTAATTATCGCCGAGGGGAGCATGTCCCGGTGGTGTGGCCGAGGATGGAGTGCCTTTTGAAGGGGGTGTTTCTGAATTTGGACCCTTTTTGAGTTGCATGGCCGGATGGGTGTGGTTTTGAAGGGTGTGTCTGTCTGGAGTGGCACCGGCGTTGGTGTGAGGCTGAGGGTGGGCGTTCGGTTCCTGGTTAGGGATAGGGAAAGGGTGAGACTTAGCTTTAGTGCTCGTGCCCCCGATTTTGGTAATGTTTGACGTCAATTTTCCAAGGAGGCGAATGCAAGGCTTCAGAGGGACTTTGAGTGTTCGGGGGCGGGGTAGCTCAGCCGGATTTGCCCCGGCGGTTCTGCGGACGGTGTTGACTTCGAGGGCGGACCGGCCCCCGTGTTCAGTCCGAATATCGTGCATTGTTAACGGCGGGAAGTGTTCCAAAAGGGAATGGGATTGAATGTGACTGCTGAAGCCGACTTTGAGACCTGTAACGCGGGTAGCTCAGCCGGATTTGACCCGGCGGTTCTGGCGACGGTCTCGCCTTCGAGGGGGGAGCGCCCCGCGTGTTCAGGCCGAATTTTGTGCATTTCCATCGGCGGGAAGAGGTCCAAACGGGAATGGGATTGAATGTGACTGCTGAAGCCGACATTGAGACCTCTAACGCGGGTAGCTCGGCAGGATTTGACCCGGCGGTTCTGCCGAAGGTCTCACCTTCGAGGGGGGAGCGTCCCGCGTGTTCAGGCCGAATATCGTGCATTGTTAACGGCGGGAAGTGTTCCAAACGTGAATGGGATTGAATGTGACTGCTGAAGCCGACATTGAGACCTCTAACGCGGGTAGCTCGGCCGGATTTGACCCGGCGGTTCTGGCGACGGTCTCGCCTTCGAGGGGGGAGCGTCCCGCGTGTTCAGGCCGAATTTTGTGCATTTCCATCGGCGGGAAGAGGTCCAAACGGGAATGGGATTGAATGTGACTGCTGAAGCCGACATTGAGACCTCTAACGCGGGTAGCTCGGCCGGATTTGACCCGGCGGTTCTGCCGAAGGTCTCACCTTCGAGGGGGGAGCGTCCCGCGTGTTCAGGCCGAATATCGTGCATTGTTAACGGCGGGAAGTGTTCCAAAAGGGAATGGGATTGAATGTGACTGCTGAAGCCGACATTGAGACCTCTAACGCGGGTAGCTCGGCCGGATTTGACCCGGCGGTTCTGGCGACGGTCTCGCCTTCGAGGGGGGAGCGTCCCGCGTGTTCAGGCCGAATTTTGTGCATTTCCATCGGCGGGAAGAGGTCCAAACGGGAATGGGATTGAATGTGACTGCTGAAGCCGACATTGAGACCTCTAACGCGGGTAGCTCGGCCGGATTTGACCCGGCGGTTCTGCCGAAGGTCTCACCTTCGAGGGGGGAGCGTCCCGCGTGTTCAGGGCCGAGTTTTGTGCATTTCCATCGGCGGGAAGAGGTCCAAACGGGAATGGGATTGAATGTGACTGCTGAAGCCGACATTGAGACCTCTAACGCGGGTAGCTCGGCCGGATTTGACCCGGCGGTTCTGCCGAAGGTCTCAGCTTCGAGGGGGGAGCGCCCACCGTGTACAGGCCGATTTTCATGCATTTCCAACCGTGGGAAGGGGTCCGAAAGGGGATGGGGGTGAACGTGACTGCTCAACCCGACTTTGAGACCTCTAACGCGGGTAGCTCAGCCGGATTTGACCCGGCGGTTCTGGCGACGGTCTCGCCTTCGAGGGGGGAGCGTCCCGCGTGTTCAGGCCGAATTTTGTGCATTTCCATCGGCGGGAAGAGGTCCAAACGGGAATGGGATTGAATGTGACTGCTGAAGCCGACATTGAGACCTCTAACGCGGGTAGCTCGGCCGGATTTGACCCGGCGGTTCTGCCGAAGGTCTCACCTTCGAGGGGGGAGCGTCCCGCGTGTTCAGGCCGAATTTTGTGCATTTCCATCGGCGGGAAGAGGTCCAAACGGGAATGGGATTGAATGTGACTGCTGAAGCCGACATTGAGACCTCTAACGCGGGTAGCTCGGCCGGATTTGACCCGGCGGTTCTGCCGAAGGTCTCCACCTTCGAGGGGGGAGCGCCCACCGTGTACAGGCCGATTTTCATGCATTTCCAACCGTGGGAAGGGGTCCGAAAGGGGATGGGGGTGAACGTGACTGCTCAACCCGACTTTGAGACCTGTAACGCGGGTAGCTCAGCCGGATTTGACCCGGCGGTTCTGGCGACGGTCTCGCCTTCGAGGGGGGAGCGTCCCGCGTGTTCAGGCCGAATTTTGTGCATTTCCATCGGCGGGAAGAGGTCCAAACGGGAATGGGATTGAATGTGACTGCTGAAGCCGACATTGAGACCTCTAACGCGGGTAGCTCGGCCGGATTTGACCCGGCGGTTCTGCCGAAGGGTCTCACCTTCGAGGGGGGAGCGTCCCGCGTGTTCAGGCCGAATTTTGTGCATTTCCATCGGCGGGAAGAGGTCCAAACGGGAATGGGATTGAATGTGACTGCTGAAGCCGACATTGAGACCTCTAACGCGGGTAGCTCGGCCGGATTTGACCCGGCGGTTCTGCCGAAGGTCTCACCTTCGAGGGGGGAGCGCCCACCGTGTACAGGCCGATTTTCATGCATTTCCAACCGTGGGAAGGGGTCCGAAAGGGGATGGGGGTGAACGTGACTGCTCAACCCGACTTTGAGACCTGTAACGCGGGTAGCTCAGCCGGATTTGACCCGGCGGTTCTGGCGACGGTCTCGCCTTCGAGGGGGGAGCGCCCCGCGTGTTCAGGCCGAATTTTGTGCATTTCCATCGGCGGGAAGAGGTCCAAACGGGAATGGGATTGAATGTGACTGCTGAAGCCGACATTGAGACCTCTAACGCGGGTAGCTCGGCAGGATTTGACCCGGCGGTTCTGCCGAAGGTCTCACCTTCGAGGGGGGAGCGCCCACCGTGTACAGGCCGATTTTCATGCATTTCCAACCGTGGGAAGGGGGCCGAAAGGGGATGGGGGTGAATGTGACTGCTCAACCCGACTTTGAGGCATCTAACCCGGGTAGCTCAGCCGGGTTTGACCCGGCGGTTCTGCCGACTGCCTCGCCTTCGAGGGGGGAGCGTCCCCCGTGTACAGGCCGATTTTCATGCATTTCGAACCGTGGGAAGTGGCCCAAAAGGGGATGGGGGTGAATGTGACTGCTCAACCCGACTTTGGCGCTTCCGAGCCGGGTAGCCCGGCCGGGTTTGACCCGGCGGTTCTGCCGTCGGTCTCGCCTTCGAGGGCGGAGCCTCCCCCGTGTACAGGCCGATTTTCATGCATTTGCAACGGTGGGAAGTTGCCCAAAAGTCGATGGGAGTGAATGTGACTGCTCAACCCGACTTTGAGACTTTTAAGCCGGGTAGCTCAGCCGGGTTTGACCCGGCGGTTCTGCCGACGGTCTCGCCTTCGAGGGGGGAGCCTCCCCCGTGTACAGGCCGATTTTCGTGCATTTCCAACGGTGGGAAGAGGTTCAAAAGGGGATGGGAGTGAATGTGACTGCTCAACCCGACTCTGAGGCTTCTAACCCGGGTAGCTCGGCCGGGTTTGATCCGGCGGTTCTGCCGACGGTCTCGTCTTCGAGGCCGGTGCCTGCCTCCCCCCGTGTACAGGCCGATTTTCGTGCATTTCCAACGGTGGGAAGTGGTCCAAAAGGGAATGGGGGTGGACGTGTCTGCTCATACCGACTTTGAGACTTGTAAGCCGGGTAGCTCAGCCGGGTTTGACCCGGCGGTTCTGCCGACGGTCTCGCCTTCGAGGGGGGAGCCTCCCCCGTGTACAGGCCGATTTCCGTGCATTTCCAACGGTGGGAAGAGGTTCAAAAGGGGATGGGAGTGAATGTGACTGCTCAACCCGACTCTGAGGCTTCTAACCCGGGTAGCTCGGCCGGGTTTGATCCGGCGGTTCTGCCGACGGTCTCGTCTTCGAGGCCGGTGCCTCCCCCGTGTACAGGCCGATTTTCGTGCATTTCCAACGGTGGGAAGAGGTTCAAAAGGGGATGGGGGGTGAATGCGACTGCTCAACCCGACTCTGAGGCTTCTAACCCGGGTAGCCCGGCCGGGTTTGACCCGGCGGTTCTGCCGTCGGTCTCGCCTTCGAGGGCGGAGCCTCCCCCGTGTACAGGCCGATTTTCATGCATTTGCAACGGTGGGAAGTTGCCCAAAAGTCGATGGGAGTGAATGTGACTGCTCAACCCGACTTTGAGACTTTTAAGCCGGGTAGCTCAGCCGGGTTTGACCCGGCGGTTCTGCCGACGGTCTCGCCTTCGAGGGGGGAGCCTCCCCCGTGTACAGGGCCGATTTTCGTGCATTTCCAACGGTGGGAAGAGGTTCAAAAGGGGATGGGAGTGAATGTGACTGCTCAACCCGACTCTGAGGCTTCTAACCCGGGTAGCTCGGCCGGGTTTGATCCGGCGGTTCTGCCGACGGTCTCGTCTTCGAGGCCGGTGCCTCCCCCGTGTACAGGCCGATTTTCGTGCATTTCCAACGGTGGGAAGTGGTCCAAAAGGGAATGGGGGTGGACGTGTCTGCTCATACCGACTTTGAGACTTGTAAGCCGGGTAGCTCAGCCGGGTTTGTTCCGGCGGTTCTGCCGACGGTCTCGTCATCGAGGGGGGGAGCCTCCCCCGTGTCCAGGCCGATTTTCATGCATTTCCAACCGTGGGAAGTGGTCCAAAAGGGAATGGGGGTGAATGTGACTGCTCATACCGACTTTGAGACTTTTAAGCCGGGTAGCTCAGCCGGGTTTGACCCGGCGGTTCTGCCGACGGTCTCGCCTTCGAGGGGGGAGCGTCCCCCCGTGTTCAGGCCGAATTTTGTGCATTTCGAACCGTGGGAAGTTGCCCAAAAGTCGATGGGAGTGAATGTGACTGCTCAACCCGACTTTGAGACTTGTAAGCCGGGTAGCTCAGCCGGGTTTGACCCGGCGGTTCTGCCGACGGTCTCGTCTTCGAGGCGGGTGCCTCCCCCGTGTACAGGCCGATTTTCATGCATTTCGTACCGTGGGAAGCGGTCCAAAAGGGGATGGGAGTGAACGTGACTGCTCATACCGACTTTGGCGCTTCCGAGCCGGGTAGCTCAGCCGGGTTTGACCCGGCGGGTCTGCCGACGGTCTCGCCTTCGAGGGGGGAGCGTCCCCCGTGTTCAGGCCGAATCTTGTGCATTTCGAACCGTGGGAAGTTGCCCAAAAGTCGATGGGAGTGAATGTGACTGCTCAACCCGACTTTGAGACTTGTAAGCCGGGTAGCTCAGCCGGGTTTGACCCGGCGGTTCTGCCGACGGTCTCGTCTTCGAGGCGGATGCCACCCCCGTGTACAGGCCGATTTTCGTGCATTTCCAACCGTGGGAAGTGGTCTAAAAGTCGATGGGAGTGAACGTGACTGCTCAACCCGACTCTGAGGCTTCTAACCCGGGTAGCTCGGCCGGGTTTGACCCGGCGGTTCTGCCGACGGTCTCGTCTTCGAGGCGGGTGCCTCCCCCGTGTACAGGCCGATTTTCGTGCATTTCGAACCGTGGGAAGTGGTCTAAAAGTCGATGGGAGTGAACGTGACTGCTCAACCCGACTTTGAGACTTGTAAGCCGGGTAGCTCAGCCAGGTTTGACCCGGCGGTTCTGCCGACGGTCTCGCCTTCGAGGGCGGACCCTCCCCCGTGTACAGGCCGGTTTTCGTGCATTTCGAACCGTGGGAAGTGATCCAAAAGGGAATGGGGGTGAACGTGACTGCCCAACCCGGCTTTGAGACTTGTAAGCCGGGTAGCTCAGCCGGGTTGGACCCGGCGGTTCTGCCGACGGTCTCGACTTCGAGGCGGGTGCCTCCCCCGTGTACAGGCCGATTTTCATGCATTTGCAACGGTGGGAAGTTGCCCAAAAGTCGATGGGAGTGAATGTGACTGCTCAACCCGACTTCGAGACTTGTAAGCCGGGTAGCTCAGCCGGGTTTGACCCGGCGGTTCTGCCGACGGTCTCGCCTTCGAGGGGGGAGCCTCCCCCGTGTACAGGCCGATTTTCGTGCATTTCCAACGGTGGGAAGAGGTTCAAAAGGGGATGGGAGTGAATGTGACTGCTCAACCCGACTTTGGCGCTTCCGAGCCGGGTAGCTCAGCCGGGTTTGACCCGGCGGGTCTGCCGACGGTCTCGTCTTCGAGGCGGGTGCCTCCCCCGTATACAGGCCGATTTTCATGCATTTCGAACCGTGGGAAGTGGTCCAAAAGGGAATGGGGGTGGACGTGTCTGCTCATACCGACTTTGAGACTTGTAAGCCGGGTAGCTCAGCCGGGTTTGTTCCGGCGGTTCTGCCGACGGTCTCGTCTTCGAGGCGGGTGCCTCCCCCGTGTACAGGCCGATTTTCGTGCATTTCGAACCGTGGGAAGTGGTCCAAAAGGGGATGGGGAGTGAATGTGACTGCTCAACCCGACTTTGGCGCTTCCGAGCCGGGTAGCTCAGCCGGGTTTGACCCGGCGGGTCTGCCGACGGTCTCGTCTTCGAGGCGGGTGCCTCCCCCGTATACAGGCCGATTTTCATGCATTTCGAACCGTGGGAAGTGGTCCAAAAGGGAATGGGGGTGGACGTGTCTGCTCATACCGACTTTGAGACTTGTAAGCCGGGTAGCTCAGCCGGGTTTGATCCTGCGGTTCTGCCGACGGTCTCGCCTTCGAGGGGGGAGCCTCCCCCGTGTTCAGTCCGATTTCCATGCATTTCCAACCGTGGGAAGTTGCCCAAAAGGGGATGGGAGTGAATGTGACTGCTCAACCCGACTTTGGCGCTTCCGAGCCGGTTAGCACAGCCGGGTTTGACCCGGCGGTTCTGCCGACAGTCTCCTCTTCGAGGCGGGTGCCTCCCCCGTGTACAGGCCGATTTCCGTGCATTTCGAACCGTGGGAAGTGGTCCAAACGTCGATGGGAGTGAATGTGACTGCTCAACCCGACTTTGGCGCTTCCGAGCCGGGTAGCTCAGCCGGGTTTGACCCGGCGGTTCTGCCGACGGTCTCGTCTTCGAGGCGGGTGCCTCCCCCGTGTACAGGCCGATTTTCATGCATTTGGAACCGTGGGAAGTGGTCCAAAAGGGAATGGGGGTGGACGTGACTGCTCATACCGACTTTGAGACTTGTAAGCCGGGTAGCTCGGCCGGGTTTGACCCGGCGGTTCTGCCGACGGTCTCGCCTTCGAGGGGGGAGCCTCCCCCGTGTTCAGTCCGATTTTCGTGCATTTCCCACGGTGGGAAATGGTATCTTTCATTACGGGGACAAGGGTCTGAAGCGGTGAAGTCAGTAACCGGCATAGTTAAGGAAAGGGTTCGAATTTTCTCAACAGTACGAAAAAAGTGAGCAGGGAAGCTAGAGAAGGTGTCAGTGAGTCCCAAACGAGTGAACCGCAAAACTTAGGGAAATGCCCGAAAGCGTTTTAAAGGGTGAAATCGGGAACGAGGAAATGATGGGAAAGTGCCTGAAAGTGCTAAATGAGTAAACAGAAAAACGAAGAAAAATGTTTGAAAAGAAGAAGTGAGTAACCAGGAAAACTTAGAAAAATGTTCAAAACGAAGAAATCAGTAACCAGGAAAACTTAGAAAAATGATCAAAAAGAAGAAATGAGTAACCAGGAAAACTTAGAAAAATGTTTAAAAAGAAGAAATCAGTAACCAGGAAAACTTAGGAAAATGTTTAAAAAGAAGAAATCAGTAACCAGAAAAACTGCGAAAAATGTTTAAAAAGAAGAAATGAGTAACCAGAAAAACTTAGAAAAATGTTTAAAAAGAAGAAATCAGTAACCAGGAAAACTTAGAAAAATGTTTAAAAAGAAGAAATCAGTAACCAGGAAAACTTAGAAAAATGTTTAAAAAGAAGAAATCAGTAACCAGGAAAACTTAGAAAAATGTTATAAAAGAAGAAGTGAGTAACCAGAAAAACTTAGAAAAATGTTTAAAAAGAAGAAATCAGTAACCAGAAAAACTGCGAAAAATGTTTAAAAAGAAGAAATCAGTAACCAGACAAACTGCGAAAAATGTAAGAAATCAGTAACCAGGAAAACTTAGAAAAATGTTTAAAAAGAAGAAGTGAGTAACCAGAAAAACTTAGAAAAATGTTTAAAAAGAAGAAATCAGTAACCAGAAAAACTTAGAAAAATGTTTAAAAAGAAGAAATCAGTAACCAGAAAAACTGCGAAAAATGTTTAAAAAGAAGAAATCAGTAACCAGGAAAACTTAGAAAAATGTTTAAAAAGAAGAAATCAGTAACCAGAAAAACTGCGAAAAATGTTTAAAAAGAAGAAATCAGTAACCAGGAAAACTTAGAAAAATGTTTAAAAAGAAGAAATCAGTAACCAGAAAAACTTAGAAAAATGTTTAAAAAGAAGAAATGAGTAACCAGAAAAACTTAGAAAAATGTTTAAAAAGAAGAAATCAGTAACCAGAAAAACGGCGAAAAATGTTTAAAAAGAAGAAATCAGTAACCAGAAAAACTTAGAAAAATGTTTAAAAAGAAGAAGTGAGTAACCAGAAAAACTTAGAAAAATGTTTAAAAAGAAGAAATGAGTAACCAGAAAAACTTAGAAAAATGTTTAAAAAGAAGAAATCAGTAACCAGAAAAACTTAGAAAAATGTTTAAAAAGAAGAAATGAGTAACCAGAAAAACTTAGAAAAATGCTTAAAAAGAAGAAATCAGTAACCAGAAAAACGGCGAAAAATGTTTAAAAAGAAGAAATCAGTAACCAGAAAAACGGCGAAAAATGTTTAAAAAGAAGAAATCAGTAACCAGACAAACTGCGAAAAAATGTTTAAAAAGAAGAAATCAGTAACCAGAAAAACTGCGAAAAATGTTTAAAAAGAAGAAATCAGTAACCAGGAAAACTTAGAAAAATGTTTAAAAAGAAGAAATGAGTAACCAGGAAAACTTAGAAAAATGTTTAAAAAGAAGAAATGAGTAACCAGGAAAACTTAGAAAAATGTTTAAAAAGAAGAAATCAGTAACCAGAAAAACTTAGAAAAATGTTTAAAAAGAAGAAATCAGTAACCAGAAAAACTTAGAAAAATGTTTAAAAAGAAGAAATGAGTAACCAGAAAAACTTAGAAAAATGTTTAAAAAGAAGAAATGAGTAACCAGAAAAACTTAGAAAAATGTTTAAAAAGAAGAAATCAGTAACCAGAAAAACGGCGAAAAATGTTTAAAAAGAAGAAGTGAGTAACCAGAAAAACTTAGAAAAATGTTTAAAAAGAAGAAATGAGTAACCAGAAAAACGTTTAAAAAGAAGAAATCAGTAACCAGAAAAACTTAGAAAAATGTTTAAAAAGAAGAAATGAGTAACCAGAAAAACTTAGAAAAATGTTTAAAAAGAAGAAATCAGTAACCAGAAAAACGGCGAAAAATGTTTAAAAAGAAGAAATCAGTAACCAGAAAAACGGCGAAAAATGTTTAAAAAGAAGAAATCAGTAACCAGACAAACTGCGAAAAATGTTTAAAAAGAAGAAATCAGTAACCAGAAAAACTTAGAAAAATGTTTAAAAAGAAGAAATCAGTAACCAGGAAAACTTGGAAAAAAACACTTAGAAAAATTTTCAGCAAAGTGTGAAAAATATTCTAAGTGTCAGCGGAGGAAAATGCTGCAGCATCGGGAAAGATTCGCAAACTTACACCGAACATGTGCTCCGAAGTGCCGGAGGAATTGGGTGAATTGAGCCCGGCAAATGGCCAGCTGTCGTTTTGTGCCTGCAGCCCGAAAACTTTAACTTTGTCTGTCGCGGAAGTCCGGACCGAGAAAAATCCAAACGGTTTTGACCGGACCGAGTTCCAGACCGATGCAGTCAAATTTGGAATTCAGACCCATTCAGTGCCACTTGTAGTTTTTCCGCAGTGAGGTTGGCGGGGTACCCGGAGATATATGGGAACACGATTTTTAGAACAAAATGGCGGCGCGGGACCGTTCTGAAAGGCATCCGAAAAACGGTTCCACGGGCATAGCACTTTAATGACAGGTATGAGTGCATGCCGGAGAGCTCTTGGAAGTCGAATTTTTGACACTTTGTCAATTTTTTGACAGATTTGACAAACTCTTTCTGTCTGTTCTAAGAGTCAGTCAGAGACTTGTGCGGCGGTCTTTTGACACTATTGGAGGGCGGGCAAACCCCACGTTGACTCCGGCCGTCCCTCCACAGGCGCTCGTGTCCAAAATGAAGGCGAGAGACGCGAGTGGCCTGGTTCCCTTGGGTGTTGCCAAGAAGGCTGCGGGCTGACCGTTGCCTGAGCACTCCCTAAAGCCTCTTGTGATGAGAGCAGACCTCGCCTGCCGCACGACCGGCTCTGGGAGTCGTTGGGCCGCTATTTGTGAATAGTCTGGTCCTCCTCTGCCACCCGGACAAGCGCGATGGCTCTGCCGCCCTGCGGTGCTCGTCACCCAGGTTTGGGGAACACGATACTCGTAACAAAAATAAAAGGCGGCTCGGGACCTGCAGGCGAAAGGGGTCCCGTGGTGCTAAGCACGTCGACTTCGGGTCTCGGTGCAAGCCGGAGAGCTCACGGAAGTCTAAAGTTTTCGGCACGTGGTCGAATCTTTTCAAAGGCTTACCCGGCTCTTTCCGTCCATTCTGAGAGTAAGTCAGAGGCCGGTGCGGAGGTCTCTTGACAATCGGAGGGGGTGGTGGCCCTCCGCAGGCGCTCGTGTCGAAAATGAAGGCGAGAGACGCGAGTGGCCTGGTTCCCCTGGGTGTTGCCAGGAAGGCTGCGGGCTGACCCTTGCCTGAGCACTCCCTAAAGCCTCTTGTGATGAGAGCAGACCTCGCGCGCCGCACGACCGGCTCTGGGAGTCGTTGGGCCGCTATCTGTGAATAGTCTGGTCCTCCTCTGCCACCCGGCCAAGTGCGATGGCTCTGCCGCCCTGCGGTGCTCGTCACGCAGGTATGGGGCACACGATGCTCGTAACAGCAAATAAAGGCGGCTCGGGACCTGCAGGCGAAAGGGGTCCCGTGGTGCTTAGCACGTCGACTTCGGGTCTCGGTGCAAGCCGGAGAGCTCACGGAAGTCTAAAGTTTTCGGCACGTGGTCGAATCTTTTGAAAGGCTTACCCGGCTCTTTCCGTCCATTCTGAGAGTCAGTCAGAGGCCGGTGCGGCGGTCTATTGACGACCGGAGGCTCCCATGGGTGTTGCGATGAGGGTGGAGGGCACAGAACCTTGCCTTAGCACTCCCTAATAAAGCCTCTTGTGAAGAGAGCAGACCTCGCGCGCCGCACGACCGGCTCTGGGAGTCGTTGTGGCCGCTATCTGTGAATAGTCGGGTCCTCCTCTGCCACCCGGCCAAGTGCGATGGCTCTGCCGCCCTGCGGTGCTCGTCACGCAGGTATGGGGCACACGATGCTCGTAACAGCAAATAAAGGCGGCTCGGGACCTGCAGGCGAAAGGGGTCCCGTGGTGCTTCGCACGTCGACTTCGGGTCTCGGTGCAAGCCGGAGAGCTC
>NW_027310268.1:120024-123174 GCF_047496795.1 Chiloscyllium punctatum
GGCCGCACCAGGATGGTGCTCCCCATCGCTTCACGCCACCCTGCTCCGCCCGCACGCCGGCGTGCAGGTGGCTGTAGCTCAAGGTGGGGAGCGTATGTGCGGTCCGGGTCGCTTTCCTCTGGCGAGGGAGAGACCTAAAACAAACTCAGACAACTCTTGACGGTGGATCACTCGGCTCGTGCGTCGATGACGAACGCAGCTAGCTGCGAGAATTAATGTGAATTGCAGGACACATTGATCATCGACACTTTGAACGCACTTTGCGGCCCCGGGTTCTTCCCGGGGCCACGCCTGTCTGAGGGTCGTTTGGCAATCAATCGCACTCGCCTTGGCTGGCGAGAGCGCGGCTGGGGTGTCGCAGAGGACCCGTCCTCTTTGTCCCCCTAAGTTCAGACTCCGGAGCCCTCCGGCGTCGGAGCGCTTGGCCTTTCCCCCCCACCCTGCACATTCCGTTCGTCAGGCTCGACGCCATCCCCCCGCCGGGGAGCGCGGCCTGGCGTCCGTCTGTGTCGTGGCAGTGGGGCCAGCACGGCTGTCACCGGTCCCAGAATGGCTGTCGGTGGTTCACACTGTGTGTGTGTGCCAACCCTCCTGGTCTCTGGGACACGGAGCTGCCACGAAGTGTTGAGCCTCCAGTGGGGGGTCTGCCTAAGCTCTGCACGTCCGCATTGGGTCCGTCTCTCGGTTGGCTGGCAGTGGAAAGAGTGAAGGGAGCCGCGGAGGTCCGGTGCTGGTGCGCCGCCGGCCTGACCGTGGAGCTCGCCGGTTTGACACGCTGACCCGACTCGATGGTTGATCGATTGAGAGTGCTGGGAGCTGCAGGCCGCCCGCTGCTGCAGCCGCCCGTCTCGTGGTTCGTCCTCGGCCTTAAGTGGCCGGCGGGGCGTCTGATCCTGTCTCCCCTGCTGGCGCCGAGTGCCTGGCCGAGGGAGGAGGTTTTCGTCGAACGCTGTGACTTGGACGGTCGCACGCGCGTGGATCGCTGGCTCTTGGCTCTCCCGTTCAGTCCGCACGTTTTCCGCTCCGTCCTGCCACCGGTCTCGGGAGGTACGGAGGGGTTGGCGGGCGTGGTGTGTGCTCCGTCACCGTGCAGGCACACCTACCACGCCGTCGGCCGACCCCCGCACGGTCCTCCTGGCCATCGGGAGGACGGCGGAACGTCGGGCTGTCGGGGGCCAAGTCGCCAGAAGGCCACCGCTGTGTCTTCCGTACCCTGTCACCGTCGGCGTGCCTTCCTCAACTCGTCCGACTCGGGGCCGCTGGGTTCAGGAGCGGCGTCGCCCGCCGGCCCCACTGAAGGCCGTGCCGTTCCGCGGCTGGCGATCGATGTGCGTGGCGTGCCTGCGCGACCGTTCGCCACTTGAGCCTCGGCACTCCTCTCTCCCTCTCTCTGACCGTCGGGCAGTCTCTGTCTGCTGGTGCCTCGCACGTCCCGGGCGGCGGGTCGTCACCCCCGCGACCGGGCCTCCGGCAAGGCAGGAATCAGGCTGACCCTTCCGCTCGAGTAAGCAGCCGGCACTTCCGAGTTTCGCCTCCCGCCGTGGACGGGGGAGGGTCTCCGGTCCCGTGGAATTGCGCCGAGCACGTCCCCGCGCGTGGACGCGGCGGCGCTGGAGGCGGCAGGGGCGGCCACTCGTCGACACCATCGCTGGCCAAGGGTGGTGAGCGACGTGCGGGTGGCTGGCTCTCTGACCGTCGCGGCGTCGGCCAAACTCCCGTCCGCGGTGAGACGTTGCCGGCCCACTAAGAGGTGGTGCGGGGGATTCGCACGCTGGCGGTGCGGCCTGGCCATCCTCTGACTCTGGGTACGACCTCAGATCAGACGCGACAACCCGCTGAATTTAAGCATATTACTAAGCGGTGGAAAAGAAACTAACAAGGATTCCCTTAGTAACTGCGAGTGAACAGGGAAGAGCCCAGCGCCGAATCCCCGCTCGCTTGACGGGCGAGGGAAATGTGGCGTACAGAAGCGCTTTCTTCGACGGTGCCCAGTCGCCCCAGTCCTCCTGATCGAGGCCTAGCCTGAGGACGGTGTGAGGCCAGTGGCGGTGAGAGGCGGGTCGAGATCGCGTCTTCTTGGAGTCGGGTTGCTTGTGAATGCAGCCCAAAGCGGGTGGTAAACTCCATCTAAGGCTAAATACTGGCACGAGACCGATAGTCAACAAGTACCGTAAGGGAAAGTTGAAAAGAACTTTGAAGAGAGAGTTCAAGAGGGCGTGAAACCGTCAAGAGGTAAACGGGTGTGGTCCGCGCAGTCCGCCCGGAGGATTCAACTCGGCGGCTCCGGTCGGTCGCGTTGGGGTCTGGCGGATCTCCTCTGCTGGGACCGCTCCCCGCGCGGGCACGGCTGTCGCCGGGCGCATTTCCTCCAGTGGTGGTGCGCCGCGACCGGCTTCGGGTCGGCTGGGAAGGCCGGTGGCTTTGGAAGGTGGCTCGCCGCTCCGTGCGGCGAGTGTTATAGCCCCCTGGCAACATCCTTCGCCGTACCCCCGGAGTCGAGGGAAGCGACCGCTGCCGCGCCCTCCCGCCGCGGCCCTCCCGCCCCCCCTCGGGGGTGTGCGTGGAACCGCGTGTGGCGAGCGGGCTCGCCGTGCTCCCGGTGGGTCTGTCGACCGGGGCGTACTGTCCTCAGTGCGCCCCAACCGCGTCCTGCCGCCGAGTCGGGTCGAGCCACGCCGAGCTGGCGCCAGAGGTCTGCGGCGATGTCGGTAACCCACCCGACCCGTCTTGAAACACGGACCAAGGAGTCTAACACGTGCGCGAGTCAATGGGTCATTCCTGATACCCCATGGCGAAATGAAGGTGAAGGCCGGCGAGGGTCGGCCGAGGTGGGATCCCGCCGCCCCGTGCGGTGGGCGCACCACCGGCCCGTCTCACCCGCACTGTCGGGGAGGTGGAGCATGAGCGCACGTGTTAGGACCCGAAAGATGGTGAACTATGCCTGGGCAGGGCGAAGCCAGAGGAAACTCTGGTGGAGGTCCGTAGCGGTCCTGACGTGCAAATCGGTCGTCCGACCTTGGCATAGGGGCGAAAGACTAATCGAACCATCTAGTAGCTGGTTCCCTCCGAAGTTTCCCTCAGGATAGCTGGTGCTCGTTCCACACGCAGTTTTACCCGGTAAAGCGAATGATTAGAGGCCTTGGGGCCGAA
>NW_027310269.1:0-20000 GCF_047496795.1 Chiloscyllium punctatum
AGAGGACACGAGGGATAGAGAACATGAGGCAGAGAGAACACGAGAGAGAGAGAGAGCGAGAGGGAGAGAGAGCGAGAGAACACGAGCGAGAGAGCGAGAACACGAGAGAGAGAGAGAACATGAGAGACAGAGAGAACACTAGAGAGAGTGAGAGAGAGAGAGAGAGAACACGAGGGAGAGAACATGAGGGAGAGAGAGAGAGAAAACACGAGGGAGAGAGACAGAGAGAGAACACGAGGGAGAGAGGGAGAGAGAACACGAGGGAGAGAGAGAGAGACAGAGGCAGAGAGAGTGAAAACACACGAGAGAGAGAGAACACGAGGGAGAGAGAGAGAACACGAGGGAGAGAGAGAGAGGGAACACGAGAAAGAGAGAACACGAGAGAGAGAGAGAACATGAGAGACAGAGAGAACACTAGAGAGAGAGAACACGAGAGAGAGAGAGAGAGAGAGAGAGAGAGAACACGAGGGAGAGAACACGAGGGAGAGAGAGAGAAAACACGAGGGAGAGAGAGAGAGAGAACATGAGGGAGAGAAGGAGAGAGAACACGAGGGAGAGAGAGAGAGAACACGAGGGAGAGAGAGAGAGAACACGAGGGAGAGAGAGAGAGAGAGAGACAGAGAGTAAACATGAGAGAGAGAGAACACGAGGGAGAGAGAGAACACGAAAGAGAGAGAGAACACGAGAGAGAGAGAGAGAGAGAGAGAGAACACGAGAGAGAGAGAGAGACAGAGAGTAAACATGAGAGAGAGAGAACATGAGAGAGAGAGAAAACACGAAAGAGAGAGAGAACACGAGAGAGAGAGAGAACACGAGAGAGAGAGAGAGAACACGAGAGAGATAGCGAGAACACGAGAGAGAGAGAGAGAGCGAGAACACGAGAGAGAGAACACAAGGGAGAGAGAGAGAGAACACAAGGGAGGGAGACAGAACACGAGGGAGAGAGAGAGAGAGAGAGAGAACACGAGGGAGAGAGAGAGAGACAGAGACAGAGACAGAGAGAGAAAACACACGAGAGAGAGAGAACACAAGGGAGAGAGAGAGAACACAAGGGAGGGAGACAGAACACGAGGGAGAGAGAGAGAGAACACAAGGGAGGGAGACAGAACACGAGGGAGAGAGAGAGAGAACACAGGGGAGAGAGAGAACACGAGGGAGAGAGGGAAAACATGAGGGAGACAGAGAACACGAAAGAGAGCGAGAGAACACGAGAGAGAGAGAGAGAGAGAACACGAGAGAGAGAGAACACGAGAGAGAGAGAGAGAGAACACGAGGGAGAGAACACGAGGGAGAGAACACGAGGGAGAGAACACGAGGGAGAGAACACGAGGGAGATAGAGAGAGAACACGAGGGAGAGAGGGAGAGAGAACTAGAGAGAGAGAGAGACAGAGGCAGAGAGAGTAAAAACACACGAGAGAGAGAGAACACGAGGGAGAGAGAGAGAACACGAGGGAGAGAGAGAGAGAGAACACGAGAAAGAGAGAACATGAGAGAGAGAGATAGAGAACACGAGGGAGAGAGAGAGAGAGAGAGAACACGAGGGAGAGAGAGACAGAGAGAGACAGAGACAGAGAGAGAGAGAGAGAGAGAGAAAACACACAAGAGAGAGGGAACACAAGGGAGAGCGAGAGAACACAAAGGAGAGAGGGAGAGAGGACACGAGGGAGAGAGAACATGAGGCAGAGAGAGAGAACACGAGAGAGAGAGAGAAAACACGAGAGAGAGAGAACACGAGAGAGAGAGAGAGAGAGAACACGAGGGAGAGAGAGAGAGAGAGAGAACACGAGGGAGAGAGAGACAGAGAGAGACAGAGACAGAGAGAGAGAGAGAGAGAGAGAGAAAACACACAAGAGAGAGGGAACACAAGGGAGAGAGAGAGAACACAAGGGAGAGAGGGAGAGAGGACACGAGGGACAGAGAACATGAGGCAGAGAGAGAGAACACGAGAGAGAGAGAGAGCGAGAGGGAAAGAGAGCAAGAGAGAGCGAGAGAACACGAGCGAGAGAGAGAGAGCGAGAACACAAGAGAGAGAGAGAACATGAGAGACAGAGAGAACACTAGAGAGAGAGAACACGAGAGAGAGAGAGAGAGAGAGAACACGAGGGAGAGAACACGATGGAGAGAGAGAGAACACAAGGGAGGGAGAGAACATGAGAGAGAGACAGAAAGAGAGAACACGAGGGAGAGAACACGAGGGAGAGAACACGAGGGAGAGAACACGAGGGAGATAGAGAGAGAACACGAGGGAGAGAGGGAGAGAGAACTAGAGAGAGAGAGACAGAGGCAGAGAGAGTGAAAACACACGAGAGAGAGAGAACACGAGGGAGAGAGAGAGAGAACACGAGGGAGAGAGAGAGAACACGAGGGAGAGAGAGAGAACACGAGGGAGAGAGAGAGAGAGAACACGAGAGAGAGAGAGAACACGAGAGAGAGAGGGAGAGAGAACACGAGGGAGAGAGAACATGAGGCAGAGAGAGAGAACACGAGAGAGAGAGAGAGAAAACACGAGAGAGAGAGAACACGAGAGAGAGAGACAGAGACCACGAGGGAGAGAACACGAGGGAGAGAGAGAGAGAGAGAGAGAGAGAGAGAGAGAGAGAGAGAGAGAAAACACACAAGAGAGAGGGAACACAAGGGAGAGAGAGAGAACACAAGGGACAGAGGGAGAGAGGACACGAGGGATAGAGAACATGAGGCAGAGAGAACACGAGAGAGAGAGAGAGCGAGAGGGAGAGAGAGCGAGAGAACACGAGCGAGAGAGCGAGAACACGAGAGAGAGAGAGAACATGAGAGACAGAGAGAACACTAGAGAGAGTGAGAGAGAGAGAGAGAGAACACGAGAGAGAGAGAGAGAGAACACGAGGGAGAGAACACGAGGGAGAGAACACGAGGGAGAGAACACGAGGGAGAGAACACGAGGGAGATAGAGAGAGAACACGAGGGAGAGAGGGAGAGAGAACTAGAGAGAGAGAGAGACAGAGGCAGAGAGAGTAAAAACACACGAGAGAGAGAGAACACGAGGGAGAGAGAGAGAACACGAGGGAGAGAGAGAGAGAGAACACGAGAAAGAGAGAACATGAGAGAGAGAGATAGAGAACACGAGGGAGAGAGAGAGAGAGAGAGAGAACACGAGGGAGAGAGAGACAGAGAGAGACAGAGACAGAGAGAGAGAGAGAGAGAGAGAAAACACACAAGAGAGAGGGAACACAAGGGAGAGCGAGAGAACACAAAGGAGAGAGGGAGAGAGGACACGAGGGAGAGAGAACATGAGGCAGAGAGAGAGAACACGAGAGAGAGAGAGAAAACACGAGAGAGAGAGAACACGAGAGAGAGGGAGAGAGAGAGAGAGAGAGAGAACACGAGGGAGAGAGAGACAGAGAGAGACAGAGACAGAGAGAGAGAGAGAGAGAGAGAGAAAACACACAAGAGAGAGGGAACACAAGGGAGAGAGAGAGAACACAAGGGAGAGAGGGAGAGAGGACACGAGGGACAGAGAACATGAGGCAGAGAGAGAGAACACGAGAGAGAGAGAGAGCGAGAGGGAGAGAGAGCAAGAGAGAGCGAGAGAACACGAGCGAGAGAGAGAGAGCGAGAACACAAGAGAGAGAGAGAACATGAGAGACAGAGAGAACACTAGAGAGAGAGAACACGAGAGAGAGAGAGAGAGAGAGAACACGAGGGAGAGAACACGATGGAGAGAGAGAGAACACAAGGGAGGGAGAGAACATGAGAGAGAGACAGAAAGAGAGAACACGAGGGAGAGAACACGAGGGAGAGAACACGAGGGAGATAGAGAGAGAACACGAGGGAGAGAGGGAGAGAGAACTAGAGAGAGAGAGACAGAGGCAGAGAGAGTGAAAACACACGAGAGAGAGAGAACACGAGGGAGAGAGAGAGAGAACACGAGGGAGAGAGAGAGAACACGAGGGAGAGAGAGAGAACACGAGGGAGAGAGAGAGAACACGAGGGAGAGAGAGAGAGAGAACACGAGAGAGAGAGAGAACACGAGAGAGAGAGGGAGAGAGAACACGAGGGAGAGAGAACATGAGGCAGAGAGAGAGAACACGAGAGAGAGAGAGAGAAAACACGAGAGAGAGAGAACACGAGAGAGAGAGACAGAGACCACGAGGGAGAGAACACGAGGGAGAGAGAGAGAGAGAGAGAGAGAGAGAGAGAGAGAGAGAGAGAGAAAACACACAAGAGAGAGGGAACACAAGGGAGAGAGAGAGAACACAAGGGACAGAGGGAGAGAGGACACGAGGGATAGAGAACATGAGGCAGAGAGAACACGAGAGAGAGAGAGAGAGCGAGAGGGAGAGAGAGCGAGAGAACACGAGCGAGAGAGCGAGAACACGAGAGAGAGAGAGAACATGAGAGACAGAGAGAACACTAGAGAGAGTGAGAGAGAGAGAGAGAGAACACGAGGGAGAGAACATGAGGGAGAGAGAGAGAGAAAACACGAGGGAGAGAGAGAGAGAGAGAACATGAGGGAGAGAGAGAGAGAACACAGGGGAGAGAGAGAACACGAGGGAGAGAGAGAAAACATGAGGGAGAGAGAGAACACGAAAGAGAGCGAGAGAACACGAGAGAGAGAGAGAGAACACGAGAGAGAGAGAGAGAGAGAACACGAGGGAGACAACACGAGGGAGACAACACGAGGGAGAGAACACGAGGGAGATAGAGAGAGAACACGAGGGAGAGAGGGAGAGAGAACTAGAGAGAGAGAGAGAGAGACAGAGGCAGAGAGAGTGAAAACACACGAGAGAGAGAGAACACGAGGGAGAGAGAGAGAACACGAGGGAGAGAGAGAGAGAGAACACGAGAAAGAGAGAACACGAGAGAGAGGGAGAGAGAACACGAGGGAGAGAGAACATGAGGCAGAGAGAGAGAACACGAGAGAGAGAGAGGAAACACGAGAGAGAGAGAACACGAGAGAGAGAGAGAGAACACACGAGGGAGAGAGAGAGAGAGAGAGAACACGAGGGAGAAAGAGACAGAGAGAGACAGAGAGAGAGAGAGAAAACACACAAGAGAGAGGGAACACAAGGGAGAGAGAGAGAACACAAGGGAGAGAGGGAGAGAGGGAGAGAGAGCAAGAGAGAGCGAGAGAACACGAGCGAGAGAGAGAGAGCGAGAACATGAGAGACAGAGAGAACACTAGAGAGAGAGAACACGAGAGAGAGAGAGAGAGAGAGAGAACACGAGGGAGAGAACACGAGGGAGAGAGAGAGAGAGAAAACACGAGGGAGAGAGAGAGAGAGAGAACATGAGGGAGAGAGGGAGAGAGAACACGAGGGAGAGAGAGAGAGAGAACACGAGGGAGAGAGAGAGAGAGAGACAGAGAGTAAACATGAGAGAGAGAGAACACGAGGGAGAGAGAGAACACGAAAGAGAGAGAGAACACGAGAGAGACAGAGAGAGAACACGAGAGAGAGAGTGAGAACACGAGAGAGAGAGAGAGAGCGAGAACACGAGAGAGAGAGAACACAAGGGAGAGAGAGAGAACACAAGGGAGGGAGACAGAACACGAGGGAGAGAGAGAGAGAACACAGGGGAGAGAGAGAACACGAGGGAGAGAGAGCAAACATGAGGGAGAGAAAGAACACGAAAGAGAGCGAGAGAACACGAGAGAGAGAGAGAGAACACGAGAGAGAGAGAACACGAGAGAGAGACAGAAAGAGAGAACACGAGGGAGAGAACACGAGGGAGAGAACACGAGGGAGAGAACACGAGGGAGATAGAGAGAGAACACGAGGGAGAGAGGGAGAGAGAACTAGAGAGAGAGAGACAGAGGCAGAGAGAGTGAAAACACACGAGAGAGAGAGAACACGAGGGAGAGAGAGAGAGAACACGAGGGAGAGAGAGAGAGAACACGAGGGAGAGAGAGAGAACACGAGGGAGAGAGAGAGAACACCAGGGAGAGAGAGAGAACACGAGGGAGAGAGAGAGAGAGAACACGAGAGAGAGAGAGAACACGAGAGAGAGAGGGAGAGAGAACACGAGGGAGAGAGAACATGAGGCAGAGAGAGAGAACACGAGAGAGAGAGAGAGAAAACACGAGAGAGAGAGAACACGAGAGAGAGAGACAGAGACCACGAGGGAGAGAACACGAGGGAGAGAGAGAGAGAGAGAGAGAGAGAGAGAGAGAGAGAGAGAGAGAGAGAGAGAGAGAGAGAGAGAACACGAGGGAGAGAGAGACAGAGAGAGACAGAGACAGAGAGAGAGAGAGAGAGAGAGAAAACACACAAGAGAGAGGGAACACAAGGGAGAGAGAGAGAACACAAGGGAGAGAGGGAGAGAGGACACGAGGGATAGAGAACATGAGGCAGAGAGAACACGAGAGAGAGAGAGAGCGAGAGGGAGAGAGAGCGAGAGAACACGAGCGAGAGAGCGAGAACACGAGAGAGAGAGAGAACATGAGAGACAGAGAGAACACTAGAGAGAGTGAGAGAGAGAGAGAGAGAACACGAGGGAGAGAACATGAGGGAGAGAGAGAGAGAAAACACGAGGGAGAGAGACAGAGAGAGAACACGAGGGAGAGAGGGAGAGAGAACACGAGGGAGAGAGAGAGAGAGAACACGAGGGAGAGAGAGAGAGAGAGACAGAGAGTAAACATGAGAGAGAGAGAACACGAGGGAGAGAGAGAACACGAAAGAGAGAGAGAACACGAGAGAGAGAGAGAGAGAGAACACGAGAGAGAGAGTGAGAACACGAGAGAGAGAGAGAGCGAGAACACGAGAGAGAGAGAACACGAGAGAGAGAGAGAGAACACGAGGGAGAGAACACGAGGGAGGGCGAGAGAGAGAGAGAACATGAGGGAGAGAGGGAGAGCGAACACGAGGGAGAGAGAGACAGAGAGAGAGAGAGAGACAGAGACAGAGAGAGAGAAAACACATGAGAGAGAGAGAACACGAGGGAGAGAGAGAGAACACAAGGGAGGGAGAGAGAACACGAGGGGGAGAGTGAAAACACACGAGAGAGAGAGAAAACGAGGGAGAGAGGGAGAGAGAACACGAGGGAGAGAGGGAGAGAGAACACGAGGGATAGAGAACATGATGCAGATAGAGAGAACACGAGAGAGAGAGCGAGCGAGCGAGAGTGAGAGAGAGCAAGAGAGAGTGAGAGAACACGAGCGAGAGAGAGAGCGAGAACACGAGCGAGAGAGAGAGAACATGAGAGACAGAGAGAACACTAGAGAGAGAGAGCACGAGAGAGAGAGAACACAAGGGAGAGAACACGAGGGAGAGAGTGAGAGGGAGAGAGAACACGAGGGAGAGAGAGACAGAGAGAGAGAGAGACAGAGACAGAGACAGAGAGAGAGAAAACACATGAGAGAGAGAGAACACGAGGGAGAGAGAGAGAACACAAGGGAGAGAGAGAGAACACGAGGGAGAGAGAGAGAGAACACAGGGGAGAGAGAGAACACGAGGGAGAAAGGGAGAGAGAACACGAGGGAGAGAGGGAGAGAGAACACGAGGGATAGAGAACATGATGCAGAGAGAGAGAATACGAGAGAGAGAGCGAGCGAGAGTGAGAGAGAGCAAGAGAGAGTGAGAGAACACGAGCGAGAGAGAGAGCAAGAACACAAGAGAGAGAGAACATGAGAGACAGAGAGAACATGAGAGACAGAGAGAACACTAGAGAGAGAGAACACGAGAGAGAGACAGAAAACATGAGTGAGAGAGAGAACACGAGAGAGAGAGAGAGAGAGAGAACACGAGGGAGAGAACACGAGGGAGAGAGAGACAGAGAGAGAGAGAGAGAGAGAGAGAGACAAAGACAGAGAGAGAGAAAACACATGAGAGAGAGAGAACACGAGGGAGAGAGAGAGCGCGAGAGAGAGAGCGAACATGAGCAAGGGAGAGGGAGAGCACGAGAGAACACGAGCAGGAGAGAATCAGAACAAATGAGAGAGAGAAAACACAAGCAAGAGAGAGAGAACACGAGGGAGAGAGAGAGAGAGAACACGAGGGAGAGAGAGACAGAGATAGAGAGACAGAGACAGAGAGAGAGAAAACACACGAGAGAGAGAGAACATGAGAGAGAGAGAGAGAGAGAGAACACGAGAGAGACAGAGAACACGAGAGAGAGAGGGAGAGAGAACACGAAGGTGAGAGAGAGAACATGAGGCAGTGAGAGAGAACACGAGAGAGAGGGCGAGAGGGAGAGAGAGCAAGAGAGAGCGAGAGAACACGAGCGAGAGAGAAAGCGAGAACACGAGAGAAAGAGAGAACACGAGGGAGAGAAAGAGAGAGAACACGAGAGAGAGAGAGAGAACATGAGGGAGAGAGAGAACACGAGAGAGGGAAAACACACAAGAGAGAGAGAACACGAGGGAGAGAGAGAGAACATAAGGGAGAGAGAGAGAACACGAGGGAGAGAGAACATGAGGCAGAGAGAGAGAACACGAGAGAGAGAGAGCAAGCAAGAGGGAGAGAGAGCAAGAGAGAGCGAGAGAACACGAGAGAGAGGGCGAGAACATGAGAGAGAGAGAACATGAGAGACAGAGAGAAACTAGAGAGAGAGAACACGAGAGAGAGAGAGAGAGAGAACACGAGGGAGAGAACACGAGGGACAGAGAGAGAGAACATGAGGGAGAGAGGGAGAGAGAACACGAGGGAGAGAGAGAGAGAACATGAGGGAGAGACGGAGAGAGAACACGAGGGAGAGAGAGAGACAGAGAAAACACACGAGAGAGAGAGAGAACACGAGGGAGAGAGAGAGGACACAAGGGATAGAGAGAGAACACAAGGGATAGAGAGAGAACACGAGGGAGAGAGAGAGAACACAGGGGAGAGAGAGAAAACATGAGGGAGAGAGAGAACACGAAAGAGAGAAAACACGAGGGAGAGAGAGAGAAAACACGAGAGAGAGAGAGAGAGAGAACACGAGGAAGAGAGAGAGAACACGAGGGAGAGAGAGAGAGAGAGAGAACACGAGGGAGAGAGAGAGACAGAGAGAGAGAAAACACACGAGAGAGAGAGAACACGAGGGAGAGAGAGAGAGAACACGAGGGAGAGAGGGAGAGAGAGAGAGCGAGCGAGAGGGAGAGAGAGCAAGAGAGAGCGAGAGAACACGAGCGAGAGAGTGAGAACACGAGAGAGAGAGAGAACACGAGAGACAGAGAGAGAACACGAGGGAGAGAACACGAGGGAGAGAGAGAGAGAGAGAGAGAACACGAGGGAGAGAGGGAGAGAGAACACGAGGGAGAGAGAGACAGAGAGACAGAGTGAGAGAGACACAAGAGAAAACACACGAGAGAGAGAGAACACGAGGGAGAGAGAGAGAACACAAGAGAGCGAGAGAACACGAGCGAGAGAGTGAGAACACGAGAGAGAGAGAGAGAACACGAGGGAGAGAACACGAGGGAGAGAGAGAGAGAGAGAGAGAACACGAGGGAGAGAGGGAGAGAGAACACGAGGGAGAGAGAGACAGAGAGACAGAGTGAGAGAGACACAAGAGAAAACACACGAGAGAGAGAGAACACGAGGGAGAGAGAGAGAACACAAGGGAGAAAGAGAGAACACGAGGGAGAGAGAGAAAACATGAGGGAGAGAGAGAACACGAAAGAGAGAGAGAACACGAGAGAGAGAGCGAGAACGCGAGAGACAGAGAGAACACGAGAGACAGAGAGAATACGAGAGAGAGAGAACACGAGAGATAGACAGAGAAAACACGAGGGAGAGAACACAAGGGAGAGAGAGAGAGAGACCACGAGGGAGAGAGAGAGAACACGAGGGAGAGAGAACACGAAAGAGAGAGACAACACGAGAGAGAGAGAGCGCGAGAACACGAGAGAGAGAGGGAGAAAACACACGAGAGAGAGAACACAGGGGAGAGAGAGAACACGAGGGAGAGAGAGAAAACATGAGGGAGAGAGAGAACACAAAAGAGAGCGAGAACACGAGAGAGAGAGAGAACACGAGACAGAGAGAACACGAGGGAGAGAGAGAGAACACAAGGGAGGGAGAGAGAAAATGAGGGAGAGAGAGAGAGAACACAGGGGAGAGAGAGAACATGAGGGAGAGAGAGAAAACATGAGGGAGGGAGAGAGAACACGAGGGAGAGAGAGAGAGAACACAGGGGAGAGAGAGAACACGAGGGAGAGAGAGAAAACATGAGGGAGGGAGAGAGAACACGAGGGAGAGAGAGACAACGAGGGAGAGAGAGAAAACATGAGGGAGGGAGAGAGAACACGAGGGAGAGAGAGAGAGAACACAGGGGAGAGAGAGAACACGAGGGAGAGAGAGAAAACATGAGGGAGAGAGAGAACACGAAAGAGAGAGAGAACACGAGAGAGAGAGCGAGAACACGAGAGAGAGAGAGAGAACATGAGAGACAGAGAGAACACTAGAGAGAGAACACGACAGAGAGAGAGAGAGAGAGAGAGAACACGAGGGAGAGAACACGAGGGAGAGAGAGAGAGAACACGAGGGAGAGAGGGAGAGAGAACACGAGGGAGAGAGAGAGAGAGAGAACACGAGGGAGAGAGAGAGAGAGAACACGAGGGAGAGAGGGAGAGAGAACACGAGGGAGAGAGAGACAGAGAGAGACAGAGACAGAGACACAGAGAGAAAACACACGAGAGAGAGAGAACACGAGGGAGAGAGAGAGAACACGAGGGAGGGAGAGAGAACACCAGGGAGAGAGAGAGAGAACACAGGGGAGAGAGAGAACACGAGGGAGAGAGAGAAAACATGAGGGAGAGAGAGAACACGAAAGAGAGCGAGAACACGAAAGAGAGTGAGAACATGAGAGGGAGAGAAAACGAGAGAGAGACAGAGAGAGAGAACACGAGGGAGAGAACACGAGGGAGAGAGAGAGAGAGAGAACACGTGGGAGAGAGGGAGAGAGAACTAGAGAGAGAGAGAGAGAGACAGAGACAGAGAGAGTGAAAACACACGAGAGAGAGAGAACACGAGGGAGAGAGAGAGAACACAAGGGAGGGAGACAGAACACGAGGGAGAGAGAGAGAGCACACAGGGGAGAGAGAGAACACGAGAGAGAGAGAGCGAGAACACGAGAGAAAGAGCGAGAACACGAGAGTGAGAGAGAACACGAGAAACAGAGAGAGCACGCGAGAGAGAGAAAACAAGGGAGAGAGAGAGAGAGAACACAAGGGAGAGAGAACACAAGGGAGAGAGAACATGAGGCAGAGAGAGAGAACATGAGAGAGAGGGGGCAAGAGAGAACACGAGAGAGAGGGCGAGAACACGAGAGAGAGAGAGAACATGAGAGACAGAGAGAACACTAGAGAGAGAGAACACGAGAGAGAGAGAGAGAACACGAGAGAGAGAGAGAGAGAGAGAGAGAACACGAGGGAGAGAACACGAGGGACAGAGAGAGAGAACATGAGGGAGAGAGGGAGAGAGAACACGAGGGAGAGACAGAGAGAGAACACGAGGGAGAGAGAGACAGAGAGAGACAGAGAGAGAGAGACAGAGAAAACACACGAGAGAGAGAGAGAACACGAGGGAGAGAGAGAGAACACAAGGGATAGAGAGAGAACACGAGGGAGAGAGAGAGAACACAGGGGGGAGAGAGAAAACATGAGGGAGAGAGAGAACACGAAAGAGAGAAAACACGAGAGAGAGAGGGAGAGAGAGAGAACACGAGGAAGAGAGAGAGAACACGAGGGAGAGAGAGAGAGAGAGAGAGAGAGAACACGAGGGAGAGAGAGAGAGAGAACACGAGGGAGAGAGGGAGAGAGAGGGAGAGAGAGCGAGAGAACACAAGCAAGAGAGAGAGTGAGAACACGAGAGAGAGAGAGAACACGACGGAGAGAACACGAGGGAGAGAGAGAGAGAGAACACGAAGGAGAGAGAGAACACGAGAGAGAAAACACACGAGAGAGAGAGAGAACACGAGGGAGAGAACACGAGGGAGAGAGAACATGAGGCAGAGAGAGAGAACACGAGAGAGAGAGCGAGCGAGCGAGAGGGAGAGAGAGCAAGAGAGAGCGAGAGAACATGAGCAAGAGAAAGAACACGAGCGAGCGAGTGAGAGAGTGCGCAAGAGATAGCACGCACGAGAGACAGAGAGAGAGAGAGCGAACACGAGCGAGAGAGTGTGCGGGAGAGAGAGAGCGAACATGAGCAAAGGAGAGGGAGAGCGCGAGAGAACACGAGCAGGAGAGAATCAGAACAAATGAGAGAGAGAGAACACGAGCGAGAAAACACGAGAGCAAGAGCACGGAGAGAGAGAGCACGAGCGAGAGAGAGAACACGAGCGAGAGAGAGAGTGCGCGAGAGAGAGCGAGATAGAAAACACGAGCGAGAGAGAGAGAGAACACGAGCGAGAGAGAGAGAGAGAAATATCACGAACGAGAGAGAGAACATGAGCGAGACAGAAAACATGAGCGAGAGAGACAGCGAGCGCGAACACGCGAGAGAGTGAGAACACACGAGAGAGAGAGAACACGAGGGAGAGAGAGAGAACACGAGGGAGAGAGAGAGAACATGAGCAAGAGAGAGAGAACACGAGGGAGAGAGAACACGAGGGAGAGAGAGACAGAGAGAGAGAGTGAGAAAACACAAGAGAGAGAAAACACACGAGAGAGAAAACACATGAGAGAGAGAGAGAGAGAGAACACGAGGGAGAGAACACAAGGGAGAGAGAGAACACGAGGGAGAGAGAGAGAACACGAGGGAGAGAGAGAGAACACGAGAGAGAGAGAAAACACACAAGGGAGAACACACGAGAGAAAGAACACGAGAGAGTGTGAGAACACGAAAGATAGAATGAGAACACGAGCGAGAGAGAGAGTGCGCGAGAGAGAGTGAGGGAGAGAATACGAGCGAGAGACAGATAACATGAGCGAGAGAGAGACAACACACGAGAGAGAGCGAACGCACGTGAGAGTGAGAACACACGAGAGAGAGAGAATGAGAATACGAGAGAGAGAGAGAACACAAGGGAGAGAGAGAGAGAAAGAGAGAGAACACGAGAGAGAGCAAGAACACGAGAGAGAGAGACAGAGAGAGAGCGAGAACACGAGAGAGAGCAAGAACACGAGAGAGAGAGAACACGAAGGAGAGAACACGAGGGAGAGAACACGAGGGAGAGCACACGAGGGAGAGAGAGAGAGAGAGAGAGAGAGAGAACACGAGGGAGAGAGAACCCGAGGGAGAGAGAGAGAGAACACGAGGGAGAAAGAGACAGAGACAGAGACAGAGAGAGAGAAAACACACGAGAGAGAGGGAACACGAAGGAGAGAGAGAGAACACGAGGGAGAGAGAGAGAGAACACAGGGGAGAGAGAGAACACAGGGGAGAGAGAGCGCACAGGGGAGAGAGAGATAACATGAGGGAGAGAGAGAACACGCAAGAGAGAGAGAACACGAGAGAGAGAACACGAGAGAGAGAACACGAGAGAGAGAGAGAAAACACACGGGAGGGAGAGAGAGAGAGACCACGAGGAAGAGAGAGAGAACACGAGAGAGACCGAGAACACGAGAGAGAGAGAGCGAGAACACGAGAGAGAGAGAACACGAGAGAGAGAGAGAACACGAGGGAGAGAGAGAGAAAACACGAGAGAGAGGGAACACGAGGGGGAGAGAGAGAGAACACAAGGGAGAGAGAGAGAACACAAGGGAGAGAGAGAGAACACAGGGGAGAGAGAGAAAACATGAGGGAGAGAGAGAACACGAAAGAGAGAGAGAACACGAGAGAAAGAGAGAGAGAGTGAAAACACACGAAGGAGAGAGAACACGAGGGAGAGAGAGAGAACACGAGGGAGAGAGAGAACACGAGGGAGAGAGGGAGAGAGAACACGAGGGAGAGAGAGAGAGAACACGAGGGAGAGAGAGAACATGAGGAAGAGAGAGAACACGAAAGAGGGAGAGAACACGAGGGAGAGAGAGAGAACACAAGGGAGGGAGAGAGAAAATGAGGGAGAGAGAGAGAGAACACAGGGGAGAGAGAGAACATGAGGGAGAGAGAGAAAACATGAGGGAGGGAGAGAGAACACGAGGGAGAGAGAGAGAGAACACAGGGGAGAGAGAGACAACGAGGGAGAGAGAGAAAACATGAGGGAGGGAGAGAGAACACGAGGGAGAGAGAGAGAGAATACAAGGGAGAGAGAGAGAACACAGGGGAGAGAGAGAACACGAAAGAGAGAGAGAACACGAGAGAAAGAAAGAGAGTGTGAAAACACATGAGGGAGAGAGAACACGAGGGAGAGAGAGAGAAAACGAGGGAGAGAGTGAGAACACGAGGGAGAGAGAGAGAGAACACAGGGGAGAGAGAGAAAACATGAGGGAGAGAGAGAACACAAAAGAGGGAGAGAACACGAGAGAGAGAGAGAGAAAACACACGAGAGAGAGAGAGAACATGAGAGAGAGAGAGCGAAAACACGAGAGAGAGAGAGAGAGAGAGCGATAACAAGAGAGAGAGAGAACACGAGAGACAGAGAACACGAGAGAGAGAGAGAACACGAGGGAGAGAACACGAGGGAGAGAAAGAGAGAGAACACGAGGGAGAGAAAGAGAGAGGACATGAGGGAGAGAGAGAGAACACGAGGGAGAGAGAGAAAACACACGAGAGAGAGAGAACACGAGGGAGAAAGAGAGAACACAAGGGAGGGAGAGAGAAAATGAGGGAGAGAGAGAGAGAACACAGGGGAGAGAGAGAACATGAGGGAGAGAGAGAAAACATGAGGGAGGGAGAGAGAACACGAGGGAGAGAGAGAGAGAACACAGGGGAGAGAGAGACAACGAGGGAGAGAGAGAAAACATGAGGGAGGGAGAGAGAACACGAGGGAGAGAGAGAGAGAGAACACAGGGGAGAGAGAGAACACGAGGGAGAGAGAGAAAACATGATGGAGAGAGAGAACATGAAAGAGAGAGAGAACACGAGAGAGAGAGAGCGAGAACACGAGAGAGAGAGAGAACATGAGAGACAGAGAGAACACGAGAGAGAGAGGACACGAGAGAGATAGAGAGAGAGAGAGAGAGAGAGAGAACACGAGGGAGAGAACACGAGGGAGAGAGAGAGAGAGAACACGAGGGAGAGGGAGAGAGAACACGAGGGAGAGAACACGAGGGAGAGAGAACACGAGGGAGAGGGAGAGAGAACACAAGGGAGAGAGAGACAGAGAGAGACAGAGACAGAGACAGAGAGAGAAAACACACGAGAAAGAGAGAACACGAGGGAGAGAGAGAGAACACGAGGGAGAGAGAGAGAACACAGGGGAGAGAGAGAACACGAGGGAGAGAGAGAAAACATGAGGGAGAGAGAGAACACGAAAGAGAGTGAGAACACGAAAGAGAGTGAGAACACGAGAGAGAGAGAACACGAGAGAGAGAGAACACGAGAGAGAGACAGAGAGAGAGAACACGAGGGAGAGAGGGAGAGAGAACTAGAGAGAGAGAGAGACAGAGACAGAGAGAGTGAAAACACACGAGAGAGAGAGAACACGAGGGAGAGAGAGAGAACACAAGGGAGGGAGACAGAACACGAGGGAGAGAGAGAGAGAACGCGAGGGAGAGAGAGAGAGAACACAGGGGAGAGAGAGAACACGAGGGAGAGAGAGAAAACATGAGGGAGAGAGAGAACACGAAAGAGAGCGTGAACACGAGAGAGAGAGCGAGAACACGAGAGAGAGAGAGAACACGAGAGAGAGAGAACACGAGAGAGAGAACACGAGAGAGAGACAGAGAGAGAGAACACGAGGGAGAGAACACGAGGGAGAGAGTGAGAGAACACGAGGGAGAGAGGGAGAGAGAACTAGAGAGAGAGAGAGACAGAGACAGAGAGTGAAAACACACGAGAGAGAGAACACGAGGGAGAGAGAGAAAGCATGAGGGAGAGAGAGAACACGAAAGAGAGCGAGAATACGAGAGAGAGAGAGAACATGAGGGAGAGAGAGAACACGAGAGAGAGACAGAGAGAGAGAACACGAGGGAGAGAACACGAGGGAGAGAACACGAGGGAGAGAGAGAGAGAACATGAGGGAGAGAGGGAGAGAGAACTAGAGAGAGAGAGACAGGGACAGAGAGAGTGAAAACACACGAGAGAGAGAGAGAGAACACGAGGGAGATAGAGAGAGAACATGAGGGAGAGAGAGACAGAGAGAGAGAGACAGAGACTGAGACAGAGAGAGAGAGAAAATACACAAGAGAGAGAGAACACGAGGGAGAGAGAGAGAACACAAGGGAGAAAGAGAGAATACGAGTGAGAGAGAGAAAACACGAGGGAGAGAGAGAAAACATGAGGGAGAGAGAGAACACGAAAGAGAGAGAGAGAACACAAGAGAGAGAGCGAGAACATGAGAGAGAGAGAGAACACGAGAGACAGAGAGAACACGAGAGACAGACAGAACACGAGAGAGAGAACACGAAGGAGAGAGAGAGAGAACACGAGGGATAGAACACGAGGGAGAGAGGGAGAGAGAACATGAGGGAGAGAGAGAGAGAGAGAACACGAGGGAGAGAGAGACAGAGACAGAGAGACAGAGACAGAGACAGAGAGAGAAAACACACGAGAGAGAGAGAGAACACGAGGGTGAGAGAGAGAACAGAAGGGAGGGGGACAGAACACGAGGGAGAGAGAGAGAACACGAGGGAGAAAGAGAGAACACAAGGGAGAGAGAGAGAACATGAGGGAGAGAGAGAGAACACGAAAGAGAAAGAGAACACGAAAGAGAGAGAGAACACGAGAGAGAGAGAGAGAGAGAGAGAGAGAGAACACGAGGAAGAGAGAGAGAACACGAGGGAGAGAGAGAGTGAAAACGAGAGAGAGCGAGAACACGAGAGAGGAAGAGAACACGAGGGAGAGAGGGAGAGAACACGAGGGAGAGAGAGAGAACACAAGCGAGGGAGAGAGAACACGAGGGAGAGAGAGAGAGAACAAAGTGGAGAGAGAGAACTCGAGGGAGAGAGAGAAAACATGAGGGAGAGAGAGAACATGAAAGAGAGCGAGAACACGAGAGAGAGAGAGCGAGAACACGAGAGAGATAGTGCAAGAACACGAGAGAGAGAGAGAGACAACACGAGAGACAGAGAGAACACGAGAGAGAGAACATGAGAGAGAGAGAACACGAGGGAGAGAGAGACAGAAAGAGAGAGATAGAGACAGAGAGAGAGAAAACACACGAGAGAGAGAGAACACGAGGGAGAGAGTGAAAACACACAAGAGAGAGAGAACACGAGGGAGAGAGAGAGAGAGAGAGAGCGAGAACACGAGGGAGAGAGGGAGAGAGAACACGAGGGAGAGAGGGAGAGAGAACACGAGGGATAGAGAACATGAGGCAGAGAGAGAGAACACGAGGGAGAGAGAGAGAGAACACGAGAGAGAGAGAGAGAGAGAGAGAACACGAGAGAAAGAGAGAGAGAACACGAGAGAAAGAGAGAGAGTGAGAAAACACACAAGGGAGAATACACGAGAGAAAGAACACGAGAGATAGTGAGAACACGAAAGATAGAATGAGAACACGAGCGAGAGAGAGAGTGCGCGAGAGAGAGTGAGGGAGAGAACATGAGCGAGAGACAGATAACATGAGTGAGAGAGAGAGAGAGCCAACTCACGACAGAGAGCGAACGCACGAGAAAGTGAGAACACACGAGAGAGAGACAATGAGAACACGAGAGAGAGAGAACACAAGGGAGAGAGAGAACACAAGGGAGAGAGAGAGAGAACACGAGAAAGAGAGAGAGAACAGGAGGGAGAGAGAGAGAGAGAGAACACGAGAGAGAGAGAACACGAGAGAGAGAGAGAACACGAGGGAGAGAGAGACAGAGAGAGAGAGAGTGAAAACACACGAGAGAGAGAGAGAGAACACGTGAGAGAGAGAACACGATAGAGAGAGAACACACCAGAGAGAGAGAACACGAGAGAGAGAACACGAGAGAGAGAGAACACGAGAGAGAGAGAACACGAGGGAGCGAGAGAGAACACAAGGGAGAGAGAGAACGCGAGGGAGAGAGAGAGAACGCGAGGGAGAGAGAGAGAACGCGAGGGAGAGAACACGAGCGAGCGAGAGAGTGCTCGAGAGACAGCGCGTGCGAAAGAGAGAGAGGGCGAACATGAGCGAGAGAGAGAGCGCGAGAGAGAGAGTGAACATGAGCACGGGAGAGGGAGAGCGCGAGAGAACATGAGCAGGAGAGAATCAGAACAAACGAGAGAGAGAAAACATGAGCAAGAGAGAGAGAACACGAGAGAGAGAGAACACGAGCGAGAAAACACGAGAGAGCAAGAGCCCGAGAGAGAGAACACGAGCGAGAGAGAGAGTGCGCGAGAGAGAGCGAAATAGAAAACACGAGCGAGAGAGAGAGAGAGAGAGAGAGAGAGAGAGTGAGAGAGAGAACACGAGCGAGAGAGAGAGAACATGAGCAAGAGAGAGAGAACACGAGCGAGAAAACACGAGAGAGCAAGAGCACGAGAGAGAGAACACGAGCGAGAGAGAGAGAACACGAGCGAGCAAGCGAGAGCGAACACGAGCGAGAGAGAGAGTGCGCGAGAGAGAACGAGATAGAAAACACGAGCGAGAGAGAGAGAGAGAGAACACGAGCGAGAGAGAGAGAGAGAGAGAGAGAAATCATGAACGAGAGAGAGAACATGACCGAGACAGATAACATGAGCGAGAGAGACAGAGAGAGCGAACACGCGAGAGAGTGAGAACACACGAGAGAGAGAGAACAGAGGGAGAGAGAGAGAGAGAACACGAGGGAGAGAGAACACGAGGGAGAGAGAGAGAGAGAGAACACGAGGGAGAGAGAGACAGAGAGAGAGAGAAAACACACGAGAGAGAAAACACACGAGAGAGAGAACACGAGGGAGAGAGATAGAGAACACGAGGGAGAAAGAGAGAGAACACGAGGGAGAGAACACAAGGGAGAGAGAGAACACGAGGGAGAGAGAGAGAGAACACGAGAGAGAGAAAACACACAAGGGAGAACACACGAGAGAAAGAACACGAGAGAGTGTGAGAACACGAAAGATAGAACGAGAACACGAGCGAGAGAGAGAGTGCACGAGAGAGAGTGAGGGAGAGAACATGAGCGAGAGACAGATAACATGAGCGAGAGAGAGAGAGAGACAACTCATGAGAGAGCGAACGCACGAGAGAGTGAGAACACACGAGAGAGAGAGAATGAGAATACGAGAGAGAGAGAACACAAGGGAGAGAGAGAGAATACGAGGGAGACAGAGAGAGAAAGAGAGAGAACACGAGAGAGAGAGCAAGAAGACGAGAGAGAGAGAGACAGAGAGAGAGCGAGAACACGAGAGAGAGCGAGAACACGAGAGGGAGAGAACACGAAGGAGAGAACACGAGGGAGAGAACACGAGGGAGAGAGAGAGAGAGAGAACACGAGGGAGAGAGAGACAGAGAGAGACAGAGACAGAGAGAGAGAAAACACACGAGAGAGGGAACACGAGGGAGAGAGAGAGAACACAAGGGAGAGAGAGAGAACACGAGGGAGAGAGAGAGAACACAAGGGAGAGAGAGAGAACACAAGGGAGAGAGAGAACACAGGGGAGAGAGAGACAACATGAGGGAGAGAGAGAACACGAAACAGAGAGAGAACACGAGAGAGAGAGAGAGAGAAAACACACGAGAGAGAGAGAGAACACGAGGAAGAGAGAGAGAACACGAGAGAGAGAGAGAGCGAGAACACGAGAGAGAGAGAGCGAGAACACGAGAGAGAGAGAACACGAGAGACAGAGAGAACACGAGAGAGAGAGAACACGAGAGAGAGAGAGAACACGAGAGAGAGAGAGAACACGAGAGAGAGAGAGAGAGAGAGAGAGAGAACACGAGGGAGAGAGGGAGAGAGAACACGAGGGAGAGAGACAGAGAGAGACAGAGACAGAGACACAGAGAGAGAAAACACACGAGAGAGAGGGAACACGAGGGGGAGAGAGAGAGAACACAAGGGAGAGGGAGAGAACACAAGGGAGAGGGAGAGAACACAGGGGAGAGAGAGAAAACATGAGGGAGAGAGAGAAAATGAGAGAGAGAGAGAGTGAAAACACACAAGGGAGAGAGAACACGAGGGAGA
>NW_027310269.1:22500-52500 GCF_047496795.1 Chiloscyllium punctatum
AATGACAGAGCAACATGAGTGAGCGAGTGAGAAAGTGCGCGAGAGAGAGCACGCGTGAGAGACAGAGAGAGAGAGAGCGAACACGAGCGAGAGAGAGAGCGCAAGAGAGAGAGCGAACATGAGCAAGGGAGAGGGAGAGCGCGAGAGAACACGAGCAGGAGAGAATCAGAACAAATGAGAGAGAGAAAACAAGAGCAAGAGAGAGAGAACACGAGCGAGAAAACACGAGAGAGCAAGAGCACGAGAGAGAGAACACGAGCGAGAGAGAACACGAGCGAGAGAGAGAGAACACGAGCGAGTGAGTGAGAGCGAGAGCGAACACGAGCGAGAGGGAGAGTGCATGAGAGAGAGGAAGATAGAAAACACGAGCGAGAGAGAGAGAGAAATATCACGAAGGAGAGAGAGAACGTGAGCGAGACAGATAACATGAGCCAGAGAGACACAGAGAGCGAACACACGAGAGAGTGAGAACACACGAGAGAGAGAGAACAGGAGGGAGAGAGAGAGAGAGAGAGAGAACACGAGGGAGAGAGGGAGAGAGAACACGAGGGAGAGAGAGAACACAAGGGAGAGAGAGAACACAAGGGAGAGAGAGACAGAGAGAGACAGAGAGAGAGACAGAGAAAAAACACACGAGAGAGAGAGAACACGAGGGAGAGAGAGAGAGAGAGAACATGAGGGAGAGAGAACCCGAGGGAGAGAGAGAGAGAACACGAGGGAGAGAGAGACAGAGAGAGACAGAGACAGAAACAGAGAAAGAGAGAGAGAAAACACACGAGAGAGAGGGAACACAAGGGAGAGAGAGAACACGAGACAGAGAGAACACGAGAGAGAGAGAACACGAGAGAGTGAGAGAGAACACGAGAGAGAGAGAGAAAACACGAGAGAGAGAGAACACGAGAGAGAACACTAGAGAGAGAGAACACGAGGGAGAGAGAGAGAGAACACGAGGGAGTGTACACGAGGGAGTGAACACGAGGGAGTGAACACGAGGGAGAGAGAGAGAGCGAGAACACGAGAGCAAGAACACGAGAGAGAGAGAGAGAGTGAGAACAGGAGAGAGAGAGAAAACACGAGAGACAGAGAGAACACGAGAGAGACAGAACATGAGAGAGAGAGAGAGAGAGAGAGAACACGAGGGAGAGAGGGAGAGAGGGAGAGAGAACACGAGGGACAGGGAGAGAGAACACGAGGGAGAGAGAGAGAGAACACGAGGGAGAGAGAGACAGAGACAGAGAGAGAGAAAACACACAAGAGAGAGAACACAAGGGAGATAAAGAGAACACAAGGGAGGGAGAGAGAACACGAGGGAGAGAGAGAGAGAACACAGGGGAGAGAGAGAACACGAGGGAGAGAGAGAAAACATGAGGGAGAGAGAGAACACGAAAGAGAGCGAGAACACGAGAGAGAGAGAGAGAGAGCGAGAGAGAGAACACGAGAGAGAGAGAACACGAGGGAGAGAGAGACAGAGAGAGACAGAGACAGAAACAGAGAAAGAGAGAGAGAAAACACACGAGAGAGAGGGAACACAAGGGAGAGAGAGAACACGAGAGACAGAGAGAACACGAGAGAGAGAGAACACGAGAGAGTGAGAGAGAACACGAGAGAGAGAGAGAGCACGAGAGAGAGAGAACACGAGAGAGAGAGAACACGAGAGAGCGAGAACACGAGAGAGAGAGAGTGAGAACACGAGAGAGAGAGAAAACACGAGAGACAGAGAGAACACGAGAGAGACAGAACATGAGAGAGAGAGAGAGAGAGAACATGAGGGAGAGAGGGAGAGAGAACACGAGGGAGAGGGAGAGAGAACACGAGGGAGAGAGAGAGAGAACACGAGGGAGAGAGAGAGAGAACACGAGGGAGAGAGAGACAGAGAGAGAGAGACAGACAGAGACAGAGAGAGAAAGAACACACGAGAGAGAGAACACGAGAAAGAGAGAGAACACAAGGGAGGGAGAGAGAACACGAGGGAGAGAGAGAGAGAACACAGGGGAGAGAGAGAACACGAGGGAGAGAGAGAAAACATGAAGGAGAGAGAGAACACGAAAGAGAGCAAGAACACGAGAGAGAGAGAGAGAGCGAGAGAGAGAACACGAGAGAGAGAGAACACGAGAGAGAGACAGAGAGAGAGAACATGAGGGAGAGAACAAGAGGGAGAGAGAGAGAGAACACGAGGGAGAGAGGGAGAGAGAACACGATGGAGAGAGATACAGAGAGAGAAACACAGAGACAGAGAGAGTGAAAACACACGAGAGAGAGAGAGAACACGAGGGAGAGAGGTAGGGAGAACACGAGGGAGAGAGGGAGAGAGAACACGAGGGAGAGAGAGACAGAGAGAGACAGAGACAGAAACAGAGAAAGAGAGAGAGAAAACACACGAGAGAGAGGGAACACAAGGGAGAGAGAGAACACGAGAGACAGAGAGAACACGAGAGAGAGAGAACACGAGAGAGTGAGAGAGAACACGAGAGAGAGAGAGAGCACGAGAGAGAGAGAACACGAGAGAGAGAGAACACTAGAGAGCGAGAACACGAGAGAGAGAGAGTGAGAACACGAGAGAGAGAGAAAACACGAGAGACAGAGAGAACACGAGAGAGACAGAACATGAGAGAGAGAGAGAGAGAGAACATGAGGGAGAGAGAACACGAGGGAGAGGGAGAGAGAACACGAGGGAGAGAGAGAGAGAACACGAGGGAGAGAGAGAGAGAACACGAGGGAGAGAGAGACAGAGAGAGAGAGACAGACAGAGACAGAGAGAGAAAGAACACACGAGAGAGAGAACACGAGAAAGAGAGAGAACACAAGGGAGGGAGAGAGAACACGAGGGAGAGAGAGAGAGAACACAGGGGAGAGAGAGAACACGAGGGAGAGAGAGAAAACATGAAGGAGAGAGAGAACACGAAAGAGAGCAAGAACACGAGAGAGAGAGAGAGAGCGAGAACATGAGGGAGAGAACAAGAGGGAGAGAGAGAGAGAACACGAGGGAGAGAGGGAGAGAGAACACGATGGAGAGAGAGACAGAGAGAGAAACACAGAGACAGAGAGAGTGAAAACACACGAGAGAGAGAGAGAACACGAGGGAGAGAGGTAGGGAGAACACGAGGGAGAGAGGGAGAGAGAACACGAGGGATAGAGAACATGAGGCAGAGAGAGAGAGCGAGCGAGAGGGAGAGAGAGCAAGAGAGAACGAGATAACACGAGCGAGAGAGAGAGCGAAAACATGAGAGAGAGAGAGAACATGAGAGACAGAGAGAGAACACGAGGGAGAGAACACAAGGGAGAGAGAGGGAGAGAACACGAGGGAGAGAGGGAGAGAGAACACGAGGGAGAGAGAGAGAACACGAGGGAGAGAGAGAGAGAGAGAACACGAGGGAGAGAGAGACAGAGAGAAAACACACGAGAGAGAGAGAACACGAGGGAGAAAGAGAGAACACAAGGGGGAGAGAGAGAACACGAGGGGGAGAGAGAGAACACGAGGAATAGAGAGAGAACACGAAGAAGAGAGAGAGAACACGAGGGAGAGAGCGGGAACACGAGGAAGAGAGAGAGAACACGAGGGAGAGAGAGAGAGTGAACACGAGATAGCGAGAACACGAGAGACAGAGAGGACACGAGAGACAGAGAGAACACGAGAGACAGAGAGAACACGAGAGACAGAACATGAGAGAGAGAGAGAGAGAGAGAGAGAACACGAGGGGGAGAACACGATGGAGAGAGAGACAGAGAACACGAGGGAGAGAGGGGGAGAGAACACGAGGGAAAGAGAGAGAGAATACGAGGGAAAGAGAGAGAGAACACGAGGGAGAGACAGAGACAGAGACAGAGACAGAGACAGAGACAGAGACAGAGAAAAAACACGAGAGAGAGAGAACACGAGGGAGAGAGAGAGAGAACACAAGGGAGGGAGAGAGAGAGAACACGAGGGAGAGAGAGACAGAGAGAGACAGAGAGAAAACACACGAGAGAGAGAGAACACGAGGGAGAAAGAGAGAACACAAGGGAGAGAGAGAGAAAACAAGGGAGAGAGAGAACACGAAAGAGAGACAGAACATGAGAGAGAGAGAGAGAGAGAACACGAGGGAGAGAGAGAGAGAGAACACGAGGGAGAGGGAGAGAGAACACGAGGGAGAGAGAGAGAGAACACGAGGGAGAGAGAGACAGACAGAGACAGAGAGAGAGAAAACACACGAGAGAGAGAACACGAGGGAGAGAGAGAGAACACAAGGGAGGGAGAGAGATCACGAGGGAGAGAGAGAGAGAACACAGGGGAGAGAGAGAACACGAGGGAGAGAGAGAAAACATGAAGGAGAGAGAGAACACGAAAGAGAGCGAGAACACGAGAGAGAGAGAGAGAGAGCAAGAGAGAACACGAGAGAGAGAGAACACGAGAGAGAGACAGTGAGAGAGAACAAGAGGGAGAGAACAAGAGGGAGAGAGAGAGAGAACACGAGGGAGAGAGGGAGAGAGAACACGATGGAGAGAGAGACAGAGAGAGAAAGACAGAGACAGAGAGAGTGAAAACACACGAGAGAGAGAGAGAGAGAACACGAGGGAGAGAGGCAGGGAGAACACGAGGGAGATAGGGAGAGAGAACACGAGGGATAGAGAACATGAGGCAGAGAGAGAGAGAGAGCGAGAGGGAGAGAGAGCAAGAGAGAACGAGATAACACGAGCGAGAGAGAGAGCGAGAACACAAGAGAGAGAACATGAGAGACAGAGAGAGAACACGAGGGAGAGAACACAAGGGAGAGAGAGGGAGAGAACACGAGGGAGAGAGGGAGAGAGAACACAAGGGAGAGAGAGAGAACACGAGGGAGAGAGAGAGAGAGAGAGAACACGAGGGAGAGAGACAGAGAGAGACAGAGAGAAAACACACGAGAGAGAGAGAACACGAGGGAGAAAGAGAGAACACGAGGAAGAGAGAGATAACACGAGGGAGAGAGAGAGAACACGAGGAAGAGAGAGAGAACACGAGGGAGAGAGAGAGAGTGAACACGAGAGAGCGAGAACACGAGAGACAGAGAGGACACGAGAGACAGAGAGAACACGAGAGACAGAACATGAGAGAGAGAGAGAGAGAGAGAGAACACGAGGGGGAGAACACGATGGAGAGAGAGAGAGAGAACACGAGGGAGAGAGGGGGAGAGAACACGAGGGAAAGAGAGAGAAAACGAGGGAGAGACAGAGACAGAGACAGAGACAGAGAAAAAACACGAGAGAGAGAGAACACGAGGGAGAGAGAGAGAGAACACAAGGGAGGGAGAGAGAACACAGGGGAGAGAGAGAACATGAGAGAGAGAGAGAGAACACGAGGGAGAGACAGAGACAGAGACAGAGAAAAAACACGAGAGAGAGAGAACACGAGGGAGAGAGAGAGAACACAAGGGAGAGAGAGAGAACACGAGGGAGAGAGAGAGAGAACACAGGGGAGAGAGAGAACACGAGGGAGAGAACACGAGGGAGAGAACACGAGGGAGAGAACACGAGGGAGAGAGAGAGAACACGAGGGAGAGAGGGAGAGAGAACACGAGGGAGAGAGAGAGAGAACACGAGGGAGAGAGAGAGAACACAAGGGAGAGAGAGAGAACACGAGGGAGAGAGAGAGAACACGAGGGAGAGAGAGAACACGAAAGAGAAAGAGAACACGAGGAAGAGACAGAGAACACGATGGAGAGACAGAGACAGAGACAGAGAAAAAACACGAGAGAGAGAGAGAAAACACACGAGAGAGAGAGAGAACACGAGGGAGAGAACACGCGAGAGAGAGAACACGTGAGAGACAGAACACGCAAGAGAGAGAGAACACGCAAGAGAGAGAACATGAGGGAGAGAGAGAACATGAGAGACAGAGAGAGAACACGAGGGAGAGAACACGAGGGAGAGAGAGGGAGAGAGAACACGAGGGAGAGAGAGAGAACACGAGGGAGAGAGAGAGAGAGAACACGAGGGAGAGAGGGAGAGAGAACACGAGGGAGAGAGAGAGAGAACACAAGGGAGAGAGAGACAGAGAGAGACAGAGAGAAAACACACGAGAGAGAGAGAACACGAGGGAGAAAGAGAGAACACAAGGGAGAGAGAGAGAACACGAGGGAGAGAGAGAACACGAAAGAGAGAGAGAACACGAGAGAGAGAGAGAGAGAACACGAGGGAGAGAGAGAGAACACGAGGAAGAGAGAGAGAACACGAGGGAGAGAGAGAGAACGCGAGGCAGAGAGAACACGAGTCGGAGAGAGAGAGAGAGAAAACGAGAGTGAGAGAGCGAGCGAGAGGGAGAGAGAGCATGAGAGAGAGCGCGAGAGAACACGAGCGAGAGAGTGAACATGAGCGAGAGAGAGAACACGAGCGAACGAGAGAGAGAGTGCGCGAGAGAGAGAGAGAACATGAGCAAGACAGAGAGAGAGTGAGAGAGATCACGAGCGAGAGAGAGAGAGCGCGAGAGAGAGAGCGAACATGAGCGAGGGAGAGGGAGAGCGCGAGAGAACACGAGCAGGAGAGAGACAGAACGAGAGAGAGAGAGAGAGAGAAAAAACACATGAGAGAGAGGGAGAACACGAGGAAGAGAGAGAGAACACGAGGGAGAAAGAGAGAGAGAACACGAGAGAGAGAGAGCGAGCGAGCGAGAACACGAGAGAGAGAGCGAGAACACGAGAGAGAGAGAGAGAGAGAGAGAGAGAGTGAGAACACGAGGGAGAGAGAGAGAACACGAGAGAGAGAGAGAGAGAAAACACGAGAGAGAGAGAGAACACGAAGGGGGAGAACACGAGGGAGAGAGGGAGAGAGACCACGAGGGAGAGAGAGACAGAGAGAGACAGAGAGAGAGACAGAGAGAAAACACACGAGAGAGAGAGAACACGAGGGAGAGAACACGATGGAGAGAACACGAGGGAGACAGAGAGAGAGAACACGAGGGAGAGAGAACCCGAGGGAGGGAGAGAGAGAACACGAGGGAGAGAGAGACAGAGAGAAAATGAACATGACGGAGAGAGAGAGAGAGAGAGAACACGAGAGCGAGACAGAGAGAGAGAGACTGAGAGAAAACACACGAGAGAGAACACACGAGAGAGTGAGAACACGAGAGAATGAGAACACGAGCGAGAGAGAGAGTGCGCGAGAGAGAGTGAGGGAGAGAACACGAGTGAGACAGATAACATGAGCGAGAGAGAGAGAGACATCTTACGAGAGAGAGCGAATGCACGAGAGAGTGAGAACACATGAGAGAGAGAATGAGAACACGAGAGAGAGAGAACACGAGAGAGAGAGAGAGAGCGAGAATGAGAGAGAGAGAACACGAGAGAGAGAGAGAGAGAACACGAGAGGGAGAACACGAGTGAGAGAGAGAGATAGAGAGAGAGAGAGAGATAACACGAGAGAGAACATGAGGGAGAGAGAGAGAGAGAACACGAGTGAGAGAGAGAGAGTACACGAGGGAGAGAGAGAGAGAGAGAGAGAGAGAGGGGGACAGAGAGAGAGAGAGAGAAAAAAAACACACGAGAGAGAGAGAACACAAGGGAGAGAGAGAGAACACGAGGGAGAGAACATGCGGGAGAGAGAGGACACAAGAGCGAGAGACAGAGAGAGAGAGAGAAAAAACACAACAGAGAACACACGAGAGAGAGAACACGAGAGAGAGTGACAACACGAAACATAGAATGAGAACACGAGCGAGAGTGCGCGAGAGAGAGTGAGGGAGAGAACACAAGCGAGAGAGACAGATAACATGAGCGAGAGAGAGACAACTCACGAGAGAGAGCGAACGCACGAGAGTGAGAACACACGAGAGAGAGAGAATAAGAACATGAGAGAGAACACGAGAGAGAGAGAGAGAACATGAGGGAGAGAACACGCGAGAGAGAGAGAACACGAGAGAGAGAGAGAACACGAGGGAGAGAACACGCGAGAGAGAGAACACGCGAGAGAGAGAACACGCAAGAGAGAGAGAACGCAAGAGAGAGAGAACACAAGAGAGAGAGAACATGAGGGAGAGAGAGAACGCGAGGGAGAGAGAACGCTAGGAAGAGAGAGAAAACACGAGGGAGAGAGAGAGAACGCGAGGGAGAGAGAACACGAGTCGGAGAGAGAGAGAAAACGAGAGAGAGAGAGCGAACGAGAGGGAGAGAGAGCATGAGAGAGAGCGCGAGAGAACACGAGCGAGAGAGTGAACATGAGCGAGAGAAAGAACACGAGCGAGCGAGAGAGAGAGTGCGCGAGAGAGAGAGAACATGAGCAAGACAGAGAGAGAGTGAGAGATATCACGAGCGAGAAAGAGAGAGCGCGAGAGAGAGAGCGAACATGAGCGAGGGAGAGGGAGAGCGCGAGAGAACACGAGCAGGAGAGAGACAGAACGAGAGAGAGAGAGAGAGAAAACACACGAGAGAGAGGGAGAACACGAGGAAGAGAGAGAGAACACGAGGGAGAAAGAGAGAGAGAACACGAGAGAGAGAGAGCGAGCGAGAACACGAGAGAGAGAGAGAGCGAGAACACGAGAGAGAGAGAGAGAGAGAGAGAGAGAGAGAGTGAGAACACGAGGGAGAGAGAGAGAACACGAGAGAGAGTGAGAGAGAACACGAGAGAGAGAGAGAACACGAAGGGGGAGAACACGAGGGAGAGAGGGAGAGAGACCACGAGGGAGAGAGAGACAGAGAGAGACAGAGAGAGAGACAGAGAGAAAACACACGAGAGAGAGAGAACACGAGGAAGAGAACACGATGGAGAGAACACGAGGGAGAGAACACGAGGGAGAGAACACGAGGGAGAGAACACGAGGGAGAGAGAGGGAGAGAACACGAGGGAGACAGAGAGAGAGAACACGAGGGAGAGAACATGAGGGAGGGAGAGAGAGAGAGAGAGAACACGAGGGAGAGAGGGAGAGAGAACACGAGGGAGAGAGGGTGAGAGAGAGAGAACACGAGGGAGAGAGAGAGAACACGAGGGAGAAAGAGAGAACACGAGGGAGAGAGAGAAAACACAAGGAAGGGAGAGAAAACACGAGGGAGAGAGAGAACACGAAAGAGAGAGGGAACACGAGAGAAAGAGCGAGAACACGAGAGAGAGAGAGAACACGAGAGAGAGAATACGAGAGAGAGAGAGAGAGAACACGAGGGAGAGAGAGAGAGAGAACACGAGGGAGAGAGGGAGAGAGAACACGAGGGAGAGAGAGAGAGAGAACACGAGGGAGAGAGAGAGAGAACACGAGGGAGAGAGAGAGAGAACACGAGGGAGAGAGAACATGAGGCAGAGAGAGAGAACACGAGAGAGAGAGAGCGAGCGAGAGGGAGAGAGAGCAAGAGAGAGCGAGAGAACACGAGTGAGAGAGAGAACATGAGCGAGCGAGTGAGAAAGTGCGCGAGAGAGAGCACGCGCGAGAGACAGAGAGAGAGAGAGCGAACACGAGTGAGAGAGAGAGAGCGAACATGAGCAAGGGAGAGGGAGAGCGCGAGAGAACACGAGCAGGAGAGAATCAGAACAAATGAGAGAGAGAAAACAAGAGCAAGAGAGAGAGAACACGAGCGAGAAAACACGAGAGAGCAAGAGCACGAGAGAGAGAACACGAGCGAGAGAGAGAGAACACGAGCGAGCGAGTGAGAGCGAGAGCGAACACGAGCGAGAGAGAGAGTGCACGAGAGAGAGGAAGATAGAAAACACGAGCGAGAGAGAGAGAGAAATATCATGAAGGAGAGAGAGAACGTGAGCGAGACAGATAACATGAGCCAGAGAGACACAGAGACCGAACACACGAGAGAGTGAGAACACACGAGAGAGAGAGAACAGGAGGGAGAGAGAGAGAGAGAGAGAACACGAGGAGAGAGGGAGAGAGAACACGAGGGAGAGAGAGAACACAAGGGAGAGAGAGACAGAGAGAGACAGAGAGAGAGACAGAGAAAAAACACACGAGAGAGAGAACACGAGGGAGAGAACACGAGGGAGAGCGAGAGAGAGAGAACATGAGGGAGAGAGAACCCGAGGGAGAGAGAGAGAGAACACGAGAGAGAGAGAGACAGAGAGAGACAGAGACAGAAACAGAGAAAGAGAGAGAGAAAACACACGAGAGAGAGGGAACACAAGGGAGAGAGACAACACGAGAGACAGAGAGAACACGAGAGAGAGAGAGAACACGAGAGAGTGAGAGAGAACACGAGAGAGAGAGAGAAAACACGAGAGAGAGAACACGGAGAGAGAGAGAGAACACGAGGGAGTGGACAAGAGGGAGTGAACATGATGGAGTGAACACGAGGGAGAGAGAGAGAGCGAGAACACGAGAGAGAGAGAAAACACGAGAGACAGAGAGAACACGAGAGAGACAGAACATGAGAGAGAGAGAGAGGGAGAGAGAACACGAGGGACAGGGAGAGAGAACACGAGGGAGAGAGAGAGAGAACACGAGGGAGAGAGAGACAGAGACAGAGAGAGAGAAAACACACGAGAGAGAGAACACAAGGGAGATAGAGAGAACACAAGGGAGGGAGAGAGAACATGAGGGAGAGAGAGAGAGAACACAGGGGAGAGAGAGAACACGAGGGAGAGAGAGAAAACATGAGGGAGAGAGAGAACACGAAAGAGAGCGAGAACACGAGAGAGAGAGAGAGAGCGAGAGAGAGAACACGAGAGAGAGAGAACACGAGAGAGAGACAGAGAGAGAGAACCCGAGGGAGAGAGAGAGAGAGAACACGAGGGAGAGAGAGACAGAGAGAGACAGAGACAGAAACAGAGAAAGAGAGAGAGAAAACAAACGAGAGAGAGGGAACACAAGGGAGAGAGAGAACACGAGAGACAGAGAGAACACGAGAGAGAGAGAACACGAGAGAGTGAGAGAGAACACGAGAGAGAGAGAGAACACGAGAGAGAGAGAACACGAGAGAGAGAGAACACTAGAGAGAGAGAACACGAGGGAGAGAGAGAGAGAACACGAGGGAGAGTACACGAGGGAGTGAACACGAGGGAATGAACACGAGGGAGAGAGAGCGAGAACACGAGAGAGAGCGAGAACACGAGAGAGAGAGAAAACACGAGAGGCAGAGAGAACCTCGAGAGAGACAGAACATGAGAGAGAGAGAGAGAGAGAGAGTGACTCTGTGTGTGGAGTTTGCACATTCTCCCCGTGTCTGCGTGGGTTTCCTCCGGGTGCTCCGGTTTCCTCCCACACTCCAAAGATGTGCGGGTTAGGTGAATTGGCCATGCTAAATTGCCCGTAGTGTTAGGAAAGGGGTAGATGTAGGGGTATGGGTGGGTTGCGCTTCGGCGGGGCGGTGTGGACTTGTTGGGCCGAAGGGCCTGTTTCCACACTGTAAGTAATCTAATCTAATCTAATCTAAACACGAGGGAGAGAGAGGGAGAGAACACGAGGGAGAGAGGGAGAGAGAACACGAGGGAGAGAGAGAGAACACGAGGGAGAGAGAGAGAGAGAACACGAGGGAGAGAGAGACAGAGAGAGACAGAGAGAAAACACACGAGAGAGAGACAACACGAGGGAGAAAGAGAGAACACAAGGGAGAGAGAGAGAACACGAGGGAGAGAGAGAGAGAGAACACGAGGGAGAGAGAGAGAACACGAGGAAGAGAGAGAGAACACGAGGGAGAGAGAGAGAACGCGAGGGAGAGAGAACACGAGTCGGAGAGAGAGAGAGAGAAAACGAGAGAGAGAGAGCGAGCGAGAGGGAGAGAGAGCATGAGTGAGAGCGCGAGAGAACACGAGCGAGAGAGTGAACATGAGCGAGAGAGAGAACACGAGCGAGCGAGAGAGAGAGTGCGCGAGAGAGAGAGCGAACATGAGCGAGGGAGAGGGAGAGCGCGAGAGAACATGAGCAGGAGAGAGACAGAACGAGAGAGAGAGAGAGAGAGAGAGAGAAAACGAGGAAGAGAGAGAGAACACGAGGGAGAAAGAGAGAGAGAACACGAGAGAGAGAGAGAGCGAGCGAGAACACGAGAGAGAGAGAGCGAGAACACGAGAGAGAGAGAGAGAACACGAAGGGGGAGAACACGAGGGAGAGAGGGAGAGAGACCACGAGGGAGAGAGAGACAGAGAGAGACAGAGAGAGAGACAGAGAGAAAACACACGAGAGAGAGAGAACACGAGGGAGAGAACACGATGGAGAGAACACGATGGTGAGAACACGATGGTGAGAACACGAGGGAGACAGAGAGAGAGAACACGAGGGAGAGAGAACCCGAGGGAGGGAGAGAGAGAACACGAGGGAGAGAGAGACAGAGAGAAAATGAACACGAGGGAGAGAGAGAGAGAGAGAGAGAGACTGAGAGAAAACACACGAGAGAGAACACACGAGAGAGTGAGAACACGAGAGAGTGAGAACACGAGAGAATGAGAACACGAGCGAGAGAGAGAGTGCGCGAGAGAGAGTGAGGGAGAGAACACGAGCGAGACAGATAACATGAGCGAGAGAGAGAGACATCTCACGAGAGAGAGCGAACGCACGAGAGAGTGAGAACACATGAGAGAGAGAATGAGAACACGAGAGAGAGAGAGAACACGAGAGAGAGAGAGAGAGCGAGAATGAGAGAGAGAGAACACGAGAGAGAGAGAGAGAACACGAGAGAGAGAGAGAGAGAGAGATAACACGAGAGAGAACATGAGGGAGAGAGAGAGAGAGAACACGAGTGAGAGAGAGAGAGTACACGAGGGAGAGAGAGAGAGAGAGAGAGGGGGACAGAGAGAGAGAGAGAGAGAGAAAAAAAAACACACGAGAGAGAGAGAACACAAGGGAGAGAGAGAGAACACGAGGGAGAGAACATGAGGGAGAGAGAGGACACAAGAGCGAGAGACAGAGAGAGAGAGAAAACACACAACAGAGAACACACGAGAGAGAGAACACGAGAGAGAGTGACAACACGAAAGATAGAATGAGAACACGAGCGAGAGTGCGCGAGAGAGAGTGAGGGAGAGAACACAAGCGAGAGAGACAGATAACATGAGCGTGAGAGAGAGCGAGAGAGAGACAACTCACGAGAGAGAGCGAACGCACGAGAGTGAGAACACACGAGAGAGAGAGAATAAGAACATGACAGAGAACACGAGAGAGAGAGAGAACATGAGGGAGAGAACACGCGAGAGAGAGAACACAAGAGAGAGAGAGAACACGAGAGAGAGAGAGAACACGCGAGAGAGAGAACACGCAAGAGAGAGAGAACACAAGAGAGAGAGAACATGAGGGAGAGAGAGAACGCGAGGGAGAGAGAACGCTAGGAAGAGAGAGAAAACACGAGGGAGAGAGAGAGAACACGAGGGAGAGAGAACACGAGTCGGAGAGAGAGAGAGAGAAAACGAGAGAGAGAGAGCGAGCGAGAGGGAGAGAGAGCATGAGAGAGAGCGCGAGAGAACACGAGCGAGAGAGTGAACATGAGCGAGAGAAAGAACACAAGCGAGCGAGAGAGAGAGTGCGCGAGAGAGACAGAACATGAGCAAGACAGAGAGAGAGTGAGAGAGATCACGAGCGAGAGAGAGAGTGCGCGAGAGAGAGAGCGAACATGAGCGAGGGAGAGGGATAGCGCGAGAGAACGAGAGAACACGAGCAGGAGAGAGACAGAACGAGAGAGAGAGAGAGAGAAAACACACGAGAGAGAGGGAGAACACGAGGAAGAGAGAGAGAACACGAGGGAGAGAGAGAGAACACAAGGGAGGGAGAGAGAACACGAGGGAGAGAGAGAGAGAACACAGGGGAGAGAGAGAACACGAGGGAGAGAACACGAGGAGAGAACACGAGGGAGAGAGAGAGAGAGAACACGAGGGAGAGAGGGAGAGAGAACACGAGGGAGAGAGAGAGAGAACACGAGGGAGAGAGAGAGAACACAAGGGAGAGAGAGAACACGAGGGAGAGAGAGAACACGAAAGAGAAAGAGAACACGAGGAAGAGAGAGAGAACACGAGGGAGAGACAGAGACAGAGACAGAGAAAAAACACGAGAGAGAGAGAGAAAACACACGAGAGAGAGAGAGAACACGAGGGAGAGAACACGCGAGAGAGAGAACACGCGAGAGAGGGAACACGCAAGAGAGAGATAACACGCAAGAGAGAGAACATGAGGGAGAGAGAGAACATGAGAGACAGAGAGAGAACACGAGGGAGAGAGAGGGAGAGAACACGAGGGAGAGAGGGAGAGAGAACACGAGGGAGAGAGAGAGAACACGAGGGAGAGAGAGAGAGAGAACACGAGGGAGAGAGAGACAGAGAGAGACAGAGAGAAAACACACGAGAGAGAGAGAACACAAGGGAGAAAGAGAGAACACAAGGGAGAGAGAGAGAACACGAAAGAGAGAGAGAACACGAGAGAGAGAGAGAGAACACGAGGGAGAGAGAGAGAACACGAGGAAGAGAGAGAAAACACGAGGGAGAGAGAGAGAACGCGAGGGAGAGAGAACACGAGTCGGAGAGAGAGAGAGAGAAAACGAGAGAGAGAGAGCGAGCGAGAGGGAGAGAGAGCATGAGAGAGAGCGCGAGATAACACGAGCGAGAGAGTGAACATGAGCGAGAGAGAGAACACGAGCGAGCGAGAGAGAGAGTGCGCGCGAGAGAGAGCGAACATGAGCGAGGGAGAGGGAGAGCGCGAGAGAACACGAGCAGGAGAGAGACAGAACGAGAGAGAGAGAGAGAGAGAAAACACACGAGAGAGAGGGAGAACACGAGGAAGAGAGAGAGAACACGAGGGAGAAAGAGAGAGAGAACACGAGAGAGAGAGAGAGAGAGAGAGCGAGAACACGAGAGAGAGAGAGCGAGAACACGAGAGAGAGAGAGAGAGTGAGAACACGAGGGAGAGAGAGAGAACACGAGAGAGAGAGAGAGAGAGAGAGAACACGAAGGGGGAGAACACGAGGGAGAGAGGGAGAGAGACCACGAGGGAGAGAGAGACAGAGAGAGACAGAGAGAGAGACAGAGAGAAAACACACGAGAGAGAGAGAACACGAGGGAGAGAACACGATGGAGAGAACACGAGGGAGACAGAGAGAGAACACGAGAGAGAGAGAGCGAGCGAGAGGGAGAGAGAGCAAGAGAGAGCGAGAGAACACGAGTGAGAGAGAGAACATGAGCGAGCGAGTGAGAAAGTGCGCGAGAGAGAGCACGCGCGAGAGACAGAGAGAGAGAGAGCGAACACGAGTGAGAGAGAGAGCGCGAGAGAGAGAGCGAACATGAGCAAGGGAGAGGGAGAGCGCGAGAGAACACGAGCAGGAGAGAATCAGAACAAATGAGAGAGAGAAAACAAGAGCAAGAGAGAGAGAACACGAGCGAGAAAACACGAGAGAGCAAGAGCACGAGAGAGAGAACACGAGCGAGCGAGTAAGAGCGAGAGCGAACATGAGCGAGAGAGAGAGTGCACGAGAGAGAGGAAGATAGAAAACACGAGCGAGAGAGAGAGAGAAATATCATGAAGGAGAGAGAGAACGTGAGCGAGACAGATAACATGAGCCAGAGAGACACAGAGACCGAACACACGAGAGAGTGAGAACACATGAGAGAGAGAGAACAGGAGGGAGAGAGAGAGAGAGAGAGAACACGAGGAGAGAGGGAGAGAGAACACGAGGGAGAGAGAGAACACAAGGGAGAGAGAGACAGAGAGAGACAGAGAGAGAGACAGAGAAAAAACACACGAGAGAGAGAGAACATGAGGGAGAGAACACGAGGGAGAGAGAGAGAGAGAGAACATGAGGGAGAGAGAACCCGAGGGAGAGAGAGAGAGAACACGAGGGAGAGAGAGAAAACACGAGAGAGAGAACACGAGGGAGAGAGAGAGAGAACACGAGGGAGTGTACAAGAGGGAGTGAACATGAGGGAGTGAACATGAGGGAGAGAGAGAGAGCGAGAACACGAGAGAGAACGAGAACACGAGAGAGAGAGAGTGAGAACACGAGAGAGAGAGAAAACACAAGAGACAGAGAGAACACGAGAGAGACAGAACATGAGAGAGAGAGAGAGAGAGAGAACACGAGGGAGAGAGGGAGAGAGAACACGAGGGACAGGGAGAGAGAACACGAGGGAGAGAGAGAGAGAACATGAGGGAGAGAGAGACAGAGACAGAGAGAGAGAAAACACACGAGAGAGAGAACACAAGGGAGATAGAGAGAACACAAGGGAGGGAGAGAGAACACGAGGGAGAGAGAGAGAGAACACAGGGGAGAGAGAGAACACGAGGGAGAGAGAGAAAACATGAGGGAGAGCGAGAACACGAGAGAGAGAGAGAGAGAGAGAGAGAGAGTGAGAGAGAGAACACGAGAGAGAGAGAACACGAGAGAGAGACAGAGAGAGAGAACCCGAGGGAGAGAGAGAGAGAACACGAGGGAGAGAGAGACAGAGAGAGACAGAGACAGAAACAGAGAAAGAGAGAGAGAAAACAAACGAGAGAGAGGGAACACAATGGAGAGAGAGAACACGAGAGACAGAGAGAACACGAGAGAGAGAGAACACGAGAGAGTGAGAGAGAACACGAGAGAGAGAGAGAACACGAGAGAGAGAGAGAACACGAGAGAGAGAGAACACTAGAGAGAGAGAACACGAGGGAGAGAGAGAGAGAACACGAGGGAGTGTACACGAGGGAGTGAACACGAGGGAGTGAACACGAGGGAGAGAGAGCGAGAACACGAGAGAGAGCGAGAACACGAGAGAGAGAGAGAGTGAGAACACGAGAGAGAGAGAAAACACGAGAGACAGAGAGAACACGAGAGAGACAGAACATGAGAGAGAGAGAGAGAGAGAGTGACTCTCTGTGTGGAGTTTGCACATTCTCCCCGGGCCTGCGTGGGTTTCCTCCGGGTGCTCCGGTTTCCTCCCACACTCCAAAGATGTGCGGGTTAGGTGAATTGGCCATGCTAAATTGCCCGTAGTGTTAGGAAAGGGGTAGATGTAGGGGTATGGGTGGGTTGCGCTTCGGCGGGGCGGTGTGGACTTGTTGGGCCGAAGGGCCTGTTTCCACACTGTAAGTAATCTAATCTAATCTAATCTAAACACGAGGGAGAGAGAGGGAGAGAACTCGAGGGAGAGAGGGAGAGAGAACACGAGGGAGAGAGAGAGAACACGAGGGAGAGAGAGAGAGAGAACACGAGGGAGAGAGAGACAGAGAGAGACAGAGAGAAAACACACGAGAGAGAGACAACACGAGGGAGAAAGAGAGAACACAAGGGAGAGAGAGAGAACACGAGGGAGAGAGAGAGAGAGAGAACACGAGGGAGAAAGAGAGAACACGAGGAAGAGAGAGAGAACACGAGAGAGAGAGAGCGAGCGAGAGGGAGAGAGAGCATGAGAGAGAGCGCGAGAGAACACGAGCGAGAGAGTGAACATGAGCGAGAGAGAGAACACGAGCGAACGAGAGAGAGAGTGCGCGAGAGAGAGAGCGAACATGTGCGAGGGAGAGAGAGAGCGCGAGAGAACACGAGCAGGAGAGAGACAGAACGAGAGAGAGAGAGAGAGAGAGAAAATGAGGAAGAGAGAGAGAACACGAGGGAGAAAGAGAGAGAGAACACGAGAGAGAGAGAGAGAGCGAGCGAGAACACGAGAGAGAGAGAGCGAGAACACGAGAGAGAGAGAGAGAACACGAAGGGGGAGAACACGAGGGAGAGAGGGAGAGAGACCACGAGGGAGAGAGAGACAGAGAGAGAGACAGAGAGAAAACACACGAGAGAGAGAGAACACGAGGGAGAGAACACGATGGAGAGAACACGAGGGAGACAGAGAGAGAGAACACGAGGGAGAGAGAACCCGAGGGAGGGAGAGAGAGAACACGAGGGAGAGAGAGACAGAGAGAAAATGAACACGAGGGAGAGAGAGAGAGAGAGAGAGAACACGAGAGCGAGACAGAGAGAGAGAGACTGAGAGAAAACACACGAGAGAGAACACACGAGAGAGTGAGAACACGAGAGAGTGAGAACACGAGAGAATGAGAACACGAGCGAGACAGAGAGTGTGCGAGAGAGAGTGAGGGAGAGAACATGAGCGAGACAGATAACATGAGCGAGAGAGAGAGACATCTCACGAGAGAGAGCGAACGCACGAGAGAGTGAGAACACATGAGAGAGAGAATGAGAACACGAGAGAGAGAGAGAACACGAGAGAGAGAGAGAGAGAGCGAGAATGAGAGAGAGAGAACACGAGAGAGAGAGAGAGAATACGAGAGGAAGAACACGAGTGAGAGAGAGAGAGAGAGAGAGAGAGAGAGAGAGATAACACGAGAGAGAACATGAGGGAGAGAGAGAGAGAGAACACGAGTGAGAGAGAGAGAGTACACGAGGGAGAGAGAGAGAGAGAGGGGGACAGAGAGAGAGAGAGAGAGAAAAAAAACACACGAGAGAGAGAGAACACAAGGGAGAGAGAGAGAACACGAGGGAGAGAACATGAGGGAGAGAGAGGACACAAGAGCGAGAGACAGAGAGAGAGAGAGAAAACACACAACAGAGAACACACGAGAGAGAGAACACGAGAGAGAGTGACAACACGAAAGATAGAATGAGAACACGAGCGAGAGTGCGCGAGAGAGAGTGAGGGAGAGAACACAAGCGAGAGAGACAGATAACATGAGCGAGAGAGAGAGCGAGAGAGAGACAACTCACGAGAGAGAGCGAACGCACGAGAGTGAGAACACACGAGAGAGAGAGAATAAGAACATGACAGAGAACACGAGAGAGAGAGAGAACATGAGGGAGAGAACACGCGAGAGAGAGAACACAAGAGAGAGAGAGAACACGAGAGAGAGAGAGAGAACACGAGAGAGAGAGAGAACATGCGAGGGAGAGAACACGCGAGAGAGAGAACACGCGAGAGAGAGAACACGCGAGAGAGAGAACACGCGAGAGAGAGAACACGCAAGAGAGAGAGAACACAAGAGAGAGAGAACATGAGGGAGAGAGAGAACGCGAGGGAGAGAGAACGCTAGGAAGAGAGAGAAAACACGAGGGAGAGAGAGAGAACGCGAGGGAGAGAGAACACGAGTCGGAGAGAGAGAGAGAGAAAACGAGAGAGAGAGCGAGCGAGAGGGAGAGAGAGCATGAGAGAGAGCGCGAGAGAACACGAGCGAGAGAGTGAACATGAGCGAGAGAGAGAACACGAGCGAGCGAGAGAGTGCGCGAGAGAGAGAGAACATGAGCAAGACAGAGAGAGAGTGAGAGAGATCACGAGCGAGAGAGAGAGAGCGCGAGAGAGAGAGCGAACATGAGCGAGGGAGAGGGAGAGCGCGAGAGAACACGAGCAGGAGAGAGACAGAACGAGAGAGAGAGAGAGAGAAAACACACGAGAGAGAGGGAGAACACGAGGAAGAGAGAGAGAACACGAGGGAGAAAGAGAGAGAGAACACGAGAGAGAGAGAGCGCGAGCGAGAACACGAGAGAGAGAGCGAGAACACGAGAGAGAGAGAGAGAGAGAGAGAGAGAGAACACGAGGGAGAGAGAGAGAACACGAGAGAGAGTGAGAGAGAACACGAGAGAGAGAGAGAACACGAGAGAGAGAGAGAGAGAACACAAGGGAGAGAGAGAACACGAGGGAGAGAGAGAAAACATGAGGGAGAGAGAGAACACGAAAGAGAGCGAGAACACGAGAGAGAGAGAACACTAGAGAGAGAGAACACGAGGGAGAGAGAGAGAGAGAGAGACAGAGACAGAGAGAGAAAACACACAAGAGAGAGAGAGAACACAAGGGAGAGAGATAGAACACAAGGGAGGGAGACAGAACACGAGGGAGAGAGAGAGAGAACACAGGGGAGAGAGAGAACACGAGGGAGAGAGAGAACATGAAAGAGAGCGAGAACACGAGAGAGAGAGAACACGAGAGAGAGAGAGAGAGAACACGAGGGAGAGAGGGAGAGAGAACGAGAGAGAGAGAGAGACAGACACAGAGAGAGTGAAAACACGAGAGAGAGAGAGAACACGAGGGAGCGAGAGAGAGAACACGAGGGAGAGAGAGAGAGAACACGAGGGTGAGAGAGAGAGAACACGAGGGAGAGAGAGAGAGAACACGAGGGAGAGAGGGAGAGAGAACACGAGGGAGAGAAAACATGAGGGAGAGAGAGAACACGAAAGAGAGAGAGAACACAAGAGAGAGAGAGAAAACACGAGAGAGAGAGAGAACACGAGAGAGAGAGAGAGAGAGAGAACACGAGAGACAGAGAGAAAACATGAGGGAGAGAGCGAACACGAAAGAGAGAGAGAACACGTGAGAGCGAGAGAACACGAGAGAGAGAGAGAGAACACGAGAGAGAGAGAGAACACGAGAGAGAGAGAACACGAGAGAGAGAACACGAGGGAGAGAGAGAGAACACGAGGGAGAGAGGGAGAGAACATGAGGGAGAGAGAGTGAGCGAGAGGGAGAGCGAGTGAGAAGGAGAGAGAGCAAGAGAGAGCGAGAGAACACGAGCGAGAGAGAGAGCGAGAACACGGGAGAGAGAGAACACGAGGGAGAGAACCCGAGGGAGAGAGAGAGAGAGAGAACACGAGGGAGAGAGGGAGAGAGAACACGAGGGAGAGAGAGAGAACACGAGGGAGAGAGAGAGAGACAGACAGAGACAGAGAGAGAGAGACAGAGAGAAAACACACAAGAGAGAGAGAACACGAGGGAGAGAACACGGAGAGAGAGAGCGAGAACACGAGAGAGAGAGAGAGAGGGAGAACACGAGAGAGAGAGAACACGAGAGACAGAGAGAACACGAGAGAGAGAGGACACTAGAGAGAGAGAGAGAGAACACGAGGGAGAGAACATGAGGAGAGAGAGAGAGAGAACACGAGGGAGGGAGGGAGAGAGAGAGAGAACACGAGGGAGAGAGAGAACACGAGGGAGAGAGAGAAAACACAAGGAAGAGAGAGAAAACACGAGGGGGAGAGAGAAAACATGAGGGAGAGAGAGAACACGAAAGAGAGAGAGAACACGAGAGAGAGAGAGCGAGAACACGAGAGAGAGAGAGAACACGAGAGAGAGAATACGAGAGAGAGAGAGAGAGAACACGAGGGAGAGAGAGCGAGCGAGAGGGAGAGAGAGCAAGAGAGAGCGAGAGAACACGAGTGAGAGAGAGAACATGAGCGGGAGTGAGAAAGTGCGCGAGAGAGAGCACGCGTGAGAGACAGAGAGAGAGAGAGCGAACACGAGTGAGAGAGAGAGCGCGAGAGAGAGAGCGAACATGAGCAAGGGAGAGGGAGAGCGCGAGAGACACGAGCAGGAGAGAATCAGAACAAATGAGAGAGAGAAAACAACAGCAAGAGAGAGAGAACACGAGCGAGAAAACACAAGAGAGCAAGAGCACGAGAGAGAGAACACGAGAGAGAGAGTGCGCGAGAGAGAGGAAGATAGAAAACACGAGCGAGAGAGAGAGAGAGAAATATCATGAAGGAGAGAGAGAACGTGAGCGAGACAGATAACATGAGCCAGAGAGACACAGAGAGCGAACACACGAGAGAGTGAGAACACACGAGAGAGAGAGAACACGAGAGAGAGAGAGAGAGAGAGAATACGAGGGAGAGAGGGAGAGAGAACACGAGGGAGAGAGAGAACACGAGGTAGAGAGAGAGAGAACACAAGGGAGAGAGAGACAGAGAGAGACAGAGAAAAAACACACGAGAGAGAGAGAACACGAGGGAGAGAACATGAGGGAGAGAGAGAGAGAGAGAGAACATGAGGGAGAGAGAACCTGAGGGAGAGAGAGAGAGAACACGAGGGAGAGAGAGACAGAGAGAGACAGAGACAGAAACAGAGAAAGAGAGAGAGAAAACACACGAGAGAGAGGGAACACAAGGGAGAGAGAGAGAACACGAGAGACAGAGAGAACACGAGAGAGAGAGAGAACACGAGAGAGTGAGAGAGAACACGAGAGAGAGAGAACACGAGAGAGAGAGAACACTAGAGAGAGAGAACACGAGGGAGAGAGAGAGAGAGAGAGAACACGAGGGAGAGAGAGAGAGAGAGTGAACACGAGGGAGTGTACACGAGGGAGTGAACACGAGGGAGTGAACACGAGGGAGTGAACACGAGGGAGTGAACACGAGGGAGAGAGAGAGAGAGAGAGAGAACACGAGAGAGAGCGAGAGTGAGAACACGAGAGAGAGAGAAAACACGAGAGACAGAGAGAACACGAGAGAGACAGAACATGACAGAGAGAGAGAGAGAACACGAGGGAGAGAGGGAGAGAGAACACGAGGGAGAGAGGGAGAGAGAACACGAGTGAGAGAGAGAGAGAGAACATGAGGGAGAGAGAGACAGACAGAGAGAGAGAAAACACACGAGAGAGAGAACACGAGGGAGAGAGAGAGAACACAAGGGAGGGAGAGAGAACACGAGGGAGAGAGAGCGAGAACACAGGGGGGAGAGAGAACACGAGGGAGAGAGAGAAAACATGAGGGAGAGAGAGAACACGAAAGAGAGCGAGAACACGAGAGAGAGAGAGAGAGAGAGAGCGAGAGAGAGAACACGAGCGAGAGAGAGAGAACACGAGCGAGCAAGCGAGAGCGAACACGAGCGAGACAGAGAGTGCGCGAGAGAGAACTAGATAGAAAACACGAGCGAGAGAGAGAGAGAGAGAACACGAGCGAGAGAGAGAACATGACCGAGACAGATAACATGAGCGAGAGAGACAGAGAGAGCGAACACGCGAGAGAGTGAGAACACACGAGAGAGAGAGAACAGAGGGAGAGAGAGAGAGAACACGAGGGAGAGAGAACACGAGGGGGAGAGAGAGAGAGAGAGAGAACACGAGGGAGAGAGAGACAGACAGAGAGAGAAAACACACGAGAGAGAAAACACACGAGAGAGAAAACACACGAGAGAGAGAACACGAGGGAGAGAGATAGAGAACACGAGGGAGAAAGAGAGAGAACACGAGGGAGAGAACACAAGGGAGAGAGAGAACACGAGGGACAGAGAGAGAGAACACGAGAGAGAGACAGAGAGAAAACACACAAGGGAGAACACACGAGAGAAAGAACACGAGAGAGTGTGAGAACATGAAAGATAGAACGAGAACACGAGGGAGGGAGAGAACATGAGCGAGAGACAGATAACATGAGTGAGAGAGAGAGAGACAACTCACGAGAGAGAGCGAACGCACGAGAGAGTGAGAACACACGAGAGAGAGAGAATGAGAATATGAGAGAGAGAGAACACAAGGGAGAGAGAGAGAGAATACGAGGGAGATAGAGAGAGAAAGAGAGAGAACACGAGAGAGAGAGCAAGAACACGAGAGAGAGAGACAGAGAGAGAGCGAGAACACGAGAGAGAGCGAGAACACGAGTGAGAGAGAACACGAAGGAGAGAACACGAGGGAGAGAACACGAGGGAGAGAACACGAGGGAGAGAACACGAGGGAGAGAGAGAGAGAGAGAGAACACGAGGGAGAGAGAGACAGAGACAGAGACAGAGAGAGAGAAAACACACGAGAGAGAGGGAACACGAGGGAGAGAGAGAGAACACGAGGGAGAGAGAGAGAGAACACGAGGGAGAGAGAGAGAGAAAACACACGAGAGAGAGAGAGAACACGAGGAAGAGAGAGAGAACATGAGGGGGAGAGAGAGCGAGAACACGAGAGAGAGAGCGAGAACACGAGAGAGAGCGAGAACACGAGAGAGAGAGAGAACACGAGAGAGAGAGAGAACACGAGAGAGAGAGAGAGAACACGAGAGAGAGAGAGAGAGAGAGAGAGAGAACACGAGGGAGAGAGGGAGAGAGAACACGAGCGAGAGAGACAGAGAGAGACAGAGACAGAGACAGAGAGAGAGAAAACACAAGAGAGAGAGGGAACACGAGGGGGAGAGAGAGAGAACACAGGGGAGAGAGAGAAAACATGAGGGAGAGAGAGAACACAAAAGAGAGCGAGAACATGAGAGAGAGAGAGTGAAAACACACGAGGGAGAGAGAACACAAGGGGGAGAGAGAGAACACGAGGGAGAGAGAGAGAACACGAGGGAGAGAGAGAGAACACGAGGGAGAGAGAGAGAGAAAACAGGGGAGAGAGAGAAAACATGAGGAAGAGAGAGAACACGAAAGAGGGAGAGAACACGAGAGAGAAAGAGAAAACACACGAGAGAGAGAGAACACGAGGAAGAGAGAGAGAACACGAGGGAGAGGGAGAGAGAACAGGAGAGAGAGCGAGAACACGAGAGAGAGAGAGAACACAAGAGAGAGAGAACACGAGAGAGAGAGAACACGAGAGACAGAGAGAACACCAGAGACAGAGAGAACACGAGAGAGAGAGAACACGAGGGAGAGAACACGAGGGAGAGATGGAGAGAGAACACGAGGGAGAGAGAGAGAACACGAGGGAGAGAACACGAGGGAGAGAGGGAGAGAGAACACGAGGGAGAGAGAGAGAGAACACAAGGGAGAGAGAGAGAGAGAGAGACAGAGACAGAGACAGAGAGAGAAAACACACTAGAGAGAGAGAACACAAATGAGAGAGAGAGAACACAAGGGAGGGAGACAGAACACGAGGGAGAGAGAGAGAACAGGAGAGAGAGCGAGAACACGAGAGAGAGAGAGAACACGAGAGAGAGAGAACACGAGAGAGAGAGAGAACACGAGAGAGAGAGAACACGAGAGACAGTGAGAACACGAGAGAGAGAGAACACGAGAGAGAGAGAACACGAGGGAGAGAACACGAGGGAGAGATGGAGAGAGAACACGAGGGAGAGATGGAGAGAGAACACGAGGGAGAGAGAGAGAGAACACGAGGGAGAGAGAGAGAGAACACGAGGGAGAGAACACGAGGGAGAGAGGGAGAGAGAGAACACGAGGGAGAGAGAGAGAGAACACAAGTGAGAGAGAGAGAGAGAACACAAGGGAGAGAGAGAGAGAGAGAGAGAGAGAGAGAGAGACAGAGACAGAGAGAGAAAACACACGAGAGAGAGAGAACACAAGGGAGAGAGAGAGAACACGAGGGAGGGAGACAGAACACGAGGGAGAGAGAGAGAGAACACAGGGGAGAGAGAGAGAGAGAACACGAGGGAGAGAGAGAGAGAGAACACGAGGGAGAGAGAGAGAGAGAACACGAGGGAGAGAGGGAGGGAGAACGAGAGAGAGAGAGACAGAGACAGAGAGAGTGAAAACACACGAGAGAGAGAGAACACGAGGTAGCGAGAGAGAGAACGAGGGAGAGAGAGAGAGAACATGAGGGAGAGAGGGAGAGAGAACACGAGGGAGAGAAAACATGAGGGAGAGAGAGAACACGAAAGAGAGAGAGAACAGGAGAGAGAGAGAGAAAAAACACGAGAGACAGAGAGAGAACACGAGAGAGAGAGAACACGAGAGAGAGAACACGAGGAAGAGAGAGAGAGAACACGAGGAAGAGAGCGCGAGCGAGAGGGAGAGCGAGTGAGAAGGAGAGAGGGCAAGAGAGAGCGAGAGAACACGTGAGAGAGAGAACACGAGGGAGAGAACACGAGGGAGAGAACACGAGGGAGAGAGAGAGAGAGAACACGAGGGAGGGAGGGAGAGAGAACACGAGGGAGAGAGAGAGAACACGAGGGAGAGAGAGAGACAGACAGAGACAGAGAGAGAGAGACAGAGAGAAAACACACGAGAGAGAGAGAACACGAGGGAGAGAACACGAGGGAGAGAACACGGAGAGAGAGAGCGAGAACACGAGAGAGAGAGAGAGGGAGAACACGAGAGAGAGAGAACACGAGAGACAGCGAGAACACGAGAGAGAGAGGACACGAGAGAGAGAGAGAGAGAGAGAACCCGAGGGAGAGAACATGAGGAGAGAGAGAGAGAGAGAACACGAGGGAGAGAGGGAGAGAGAACACGAGGGAGAGAGAGAGAACACGAGGGAGAGAGAGAAAACACAAGGAAGAGAGAGAAAACACGAGAGAGAGAGAGAACACGAAAGAGAGAGAGAACACGAGAGAGAGAGCGAGAACACGAGAGAGAGAGAGAACATGAGAGAGAGAGAGAGAGAGAGAACACGAGGGAGAGAGGGAGAGAGAATACGAGGGAGAGAGAGAGAGAGAGAACACGAGGGAGAGAGAACATGAGGCAGAGAGAGAGAACACGAGAGAGAGAGAGCGAGCGAGAGGGAGAGAGAGCAAGAGAGAGCGAGAGAACACGAGTGAGAGAAAGAACATGAGCGAGCGGGTGAGAAAGTGCGCGAGAGAGAGCACGCGCGAGAGACAGAGAGAGAGAGAGCGAACACGAGCGAGAGAGAGAGCGCGAGAGAGAGAGCGAACATGAGCAAGGGAGAGGGAGAGCGCGAGAGAACACGAGCAGGAGAGAATCAGAACAAATGAGAGAGAGAAAACAAGAGCAAGAGAGAGAGAACACGAGCGAGAAAACACGAGAGAGCAAGAGCACGAGAGAGAGAACACGAGCGAGAGAGAGAGAACACGAGCGAGCGAGTGAGAGCGAGAGCGAACTCGAGCAAGAGAGAGAGTGCGCGAGAGAGAGGAAGATAGAAAACACGAGCGAGAGAGAGAGAGAAATATCACGAAGGAGAGAGAGAACGTGAGCGAGACAGATAACATGAGCCAGACAGACACAGAGAGCGAACACACGAGAGAGTGAGAACACACGAGAGAGAGAGAACACGAGGGAGAGAACATGAGGGAGAGAGAGAGAGAGAGAACATGAGGAGAGAGAACCTGAGGGGGAGAGAGAGAGAACACGAGGGAGAGAGAGACAGAGAGAGACAGAGACAGAAACAGAGAAAGAGAGAGAGAAAACACACGAGAGAGAGGGAACACAAGGGAGAGAGAGAACACAAGAGACAGAGAGAACATGAGAGAGAGAGAACACGAGGGAGAGAGAAAGAGAACACGAGGGAGAGAGAGAGAGAACACGAGGGAGTGAACACGAGGGAGTGAACACGAGGGAGTGAACACGAGGGAGAGAGAGAGAGCGAGAACACGAGAGAGAGCGAGAACACGAGAGAGAGAGAAAACACGAGAGACAGAAGAACACGAGAGAGACAGAACATGAGAGAGAGAGAGAGAGAGAGAGAGAACACGAGGGAGAGAGGGAGAGAGAACACAAGGGAGAGGGAGAGAGAACACGAGGGAGAGAGAGAGAGAACACGAGGGAGAGAGAGACAGAGAGAGAGAGACAGAGACTGAGACAGAGAGAGAGAAAACACACGAGAGAGAGAACACGAGGGAGAGAAAGAGAGAACACAAGGGAGGGAGAGAGAACACGAGGGAGAGAGAGAGAGAACACAGGGGATAGAGAGAACACGAGGGAGAGAGAGAAAACATGAGGGAGAGAGAGAACACGAAAGAGAGCGAGAACATGAGAGAGAGAGAGAGAGCGAGAGAGAGAACACGAGCGAGAGAGAGAGAACACGAGCGAGCAAGCGAGAGCGAACACGAGTGAGAGAGAGACGTGCGCGAGAGAGAACGAGATAGAAAACACGAGCGAGAGAGAGAGAGAGAACACGAACGAGAGAGAGAGAGAGAGAGAGAGAGAGAGAGAGAGAGAGAGAGAGAAATCATGAACGAGAGAGAGAACATGACCGAGACAGATAATATGAGCGAGAGAGACAGAGAGAGCGAACACGCGAGAGAGTGAGAACACACGAGAGAGAGAGAACAGAGGGAGAGAGAGAGAGAGAGAACACGAGGGAGAGAGAACACGAGGGAGAGAGAGAGAGAACACGAGGGAGAGAGAGACAGAGAGAGAGAGACAGAGACTGAGACAGAGAGAGAGAAAACACACGAGAGAGAGAACACGAGCGAGAGAGAGAGAACACGAGCGAGCAAGCGAGAGCGAACACGAGTGAGAGAGAGAGTGCGCGAGTGAGAACGAGATAGAAAACACGAGCGAGAGAGAGAGAGAGAGAGAACACGAACGAGAGAGAGAGAGAGAGAGAGAGAGAGAGAGAGAGAGAGAGAGAGAAATCATGAACGAGAGAGAGAACATGACCGAGACAGATAACATGAGCGAGAGAGACAGAGAGAGCGAACACGCGAGAGAGTGAGAACACACGAGAGAGAGAGAACCGAGGGGGAGAGAAAGAGAGAGAAAACACACGAGAGAGAAAACACACTGAGAGAGAGAACACACGAGAGAGAGAACACAAGGGAGGGAGAGAGAACACGAGGGAGAAAGAGAGAGAACACAGGGGAGAGAGAAAACACGAGGGAGAGAGAGAAAACATGAGGGAGAGAGAGAACACGAAAGAGAGCGAGAACACGAGAGAGAGAGAGAGAGCGCGAGAGAGAGAACACGAGAGAGAGAGAACACGAGAGAGAGACAACACGAGGGAGAGAGAGAGAACACAAGGGAGGGAGAGAGAACACGAGGGAGAGAGAGAGAGAACACAGGGGAGAGAGAGAACACGAGGGAGAGCACACGAGGGAGAGAGAGAGAGAGAACACGAGGGAGAGAGGGAGAGAGAACACGAGGGAGAGAGAGAGAGAACACGAGGGAGAGAGAGACAGAGAGAGAGAGAGACAGACAGAAAACACACGAGAGAGAGAGAACACGAGGGAGAAAGAGAGAACACTAGGGAGAGAGATAGAACACGAGGGAGAGAGAGAACACGAAAGAGAAAGAGAACACGAAAGAGAGAGAGAACACGAGAGAGAGAGAGAGAACACGAGGAAGACAGAGAGAACACGAAAGAGAGCGAGAACACGAGAGAGAGAGAACATGAGAGAGAGACAGAGAGAGAGAACACGAGGGAGAGAGGCAGGGAGAACACGAGGGAGAGAGGGAGAGAGAACACGAGGGATAGAGAACATGAGGCAGAGAGAGAGAACACGAGCGAGAGAGAGAGAGAGAGTGCGCGAGAGAGAGGAAGATAGAAAACACGAGCGAGAGAGAGAGAGAAATATCACGAAGGAGAGAGAGAACGTGAGCCAGACAGATAACATGAGCCAGAGAGACACAGAGTGCGAACACACGAGAGAGTGAGAACACAGGAGAGAGAGAGAACACGAGGGAGAGAGAGAGAGAGAGAGAATACGAGGGAGAGAGGGAGAGAGGGAGAGAGAGAACACGAGGGAGAGAGAGAGAGAACACGAGGGAGAGAGAACATGAGGCAGAGAGAGAGAACACGAGAGAGAGAGAGCGAGCGAGAGGGAGAGAGAGCAAGAGAGAGCGAGAGAACACGATGTGAGAGAGAGAACATGAGCGAGCGAGTGAGAAAATGCGCGAGAGAGAGCACGCGCGAGAGACAGAGAGAGAGAGAGAGCGAACACGAGCGAGAGAGAGAGCGCGAGAGAGAGAGCGAACATGAGCAAGGGAGAGGGAGAGCGCGAGAGAACACGAGCAGGAGAGAATCAGAACAAATGAGAGAGAGAAAACAAGAGCAAGAGAGAGAGAACACGAGAGAGAGAGAGAGAGAGAGAGAACACGAGCGACAAAACACGAGAGAGCAAGAGCACGAGAGAGAGAACACGAGCGAGAGAGAGAGAGAGTGCGCAAGAGAGAGGAAGATAGAAAACACGAGCGAGAGAGAGAGAGAAATATCACGAAGGAGAGAGAGAACGTGAGCCAGACAGATAACATGAGCCAGAGAGACACAGAGTGCGAACACAGGAGAGAGAGAGAACACGAGGGAGAGAGAGAGAGAGAGAACACGAGGGAGAGAGAGAACACGAGGGAGAGAGGGAGAGAGAACATGAGGGAGAGAGAACCCGAGGGAGAGAGAGAGACAGAGAGAGACAGAGACAGAGACAGAGAAAGAGATAGAGAAAACACACAGAGAGAGAGAACACAGGAGAGAGAGAGAGAGAACACGAGGGAGAGAGGGAGAGAGAACACGAGGGAGAGAGAGAACACGAGGGAGAGAGAGAGAGAGAGAGAGAACATGAGGGAGAGAGAACCCGAGGGAGAGAGAGAGACAGAGAGAGACAGAGACAGAGACAGAGAAAGAGATAGAGAAAACACACGAGAGAGAGAGAACACGAGGGAGAGAACACGAGGGAGAGAGAGAGAGAGAGAGAGAACATGAGGGAGAGGGAACCCGAGGGAGAGAGAACCCGAGGGAGAGAGAGAGAGACAGAGAGAGACAGAGACAGAGACAGAGAAAGAGAGAGAGAAAACACACGAGAGAGAGGGAACACAAGGGAGAGAGAGAACACGAGAGACAGAGAGAACACGAGACAG